>NC_067138.1:22693591-22823591 GCF_903995435.1 Acomys russatus
TGACCTAGAGTTCAGTTAGAGTTGTTGAGCTGAGCCAGGAGTGTAGCACTCTCCTGAAATCCCAAAGTCAGAGGCAGGAGGACAGTGAATTTGAGGCTGGCCAGTACAACAAAGTAAAACTCTGTCACAAATAAAATAAGCCATTTAATTATAATTCTGGAGCCAATTGAGGCTCAGGCTCCCTCACTTACCTGCCCCCCCCCCCCACCTATCCCCTGATTCTGGTTTTATAATCACTGTTGTGTATTTCTTTCCATACAGTGAGCCTCCAGTGATTTATAAACTTCTATGGTCCTCAAAATCTGGATCCTCCTGAACTTTTTATGGTTAGTAGTATGCAAGAGACAATAAGGAAAACCAGGGTCTTCCAGCAAAGGAATCCAGGTTTCCAGGGTTCTGTATCCAGAGTGTGAACTCCATATGTGGGCCTGGAAGGTATGGAGGTGGGGCAAGAAAAGTATTACTAGAGACCTTGGATGGGCTGCAAAGGTATTTGAACTCCATCCTCTACCAAACAGGTAACATTTTAGATTCTTCCTAAGGAGTCTGAAATGTTAAAGGGTGGGTGTAACAACAATAGAAGGAAACAGATTGATGAAGAAAGAGACATCAACCAGAAATGTTGTGAGATAGTGCAGGAAGAGGATGCTGGAGGTTAAAACAACAGGGCGACCTTCAAAGAGAGGGATCAGAAAAGGCATCTGAAAAGGTGGACTTACAGTTTGGGAGAATTGAATAAGTAATTCCTCACCTCAAAGAAAAAACTAGGAGAGGAGCAGGGTATTACGAAGAAATTAATGAGTTACATTTTGGATAAGTTGTTCTACTTTAAAGATATATTATTCAGACAAATATATTTGCATATGAATATGATTTTAATTTCTCCTGCTTTTTTTTTTAAAAATAGCTACTACACATTTGAAAGAAGACTCATATCCCACTGCTCTGCAATGCAAAATAAGTGTTCAGAGCTGGTGAGACAGCTCAACAGGTCAGGGTGATTGTCATTAGGGCTAATGATCTGAGTTCCATCCACAAAACCATATGAAGAAAATAATTGAGTCCCATAAATTGTCCTCTGATCTCCACATATGCAACACACACACACTAAACAAATGTTTAAAAAAATTAAGACAGAACTATTCACATCCATATTATTAAATTACTATATCTATTAAAACAACCTGTAAAAATAAGAGCTACACCTTTCTTCTTGATAAAATATAAAACAAACTTCTTAAAATCACATCATCATCTCTGATGGTCACAATGGCTTGGAAAGGTCTCCACATAGCTTAGGCTGAGGAAGGTCAGAAGGCCACTGTTTATATGTTTAACTGGAAGGTTCCAAGGAAAAGGAGAGACACAACGAGGTGTGCTTGGGTCTTCACTGGTGTGGGGGTGGGGTGCTTACTGGGACAAAGCTGCATGTAGGGGACGGGCATGCCAGGAGCCGTGAGTTATATCTGCAATCCACATCAAAGAACATGAAACCCATTTGGCAACTCAATCACATTATCTGAGTTAGACATTTAGCAAAGCATAAAACAGCATGTTATCTTCAGCAAAAGGTCATCTAACTATCCCAGAGGACTGCTTCACTGCCATTATTCAGAGAGGGTAAACTCTTCAAGGATGAGAGGCATCTGCTTTTGGTCCATGAGCTCTCCAGTGCCTATTAGAACTCATGACTTATTCATTACCACTAACAGGAAAACCACTGCCAGGACACCCCTCTCCCTACCGGACATGACACCACTGTGTACAGCAGCAAAGGCACGGATGTGCCATGTTGCCTCAGAAGCCATCAGGTTACTCATCCTCTACCAACACTGCTCTGAGGAGACTATAAAGTGATACTCTAAGGATTCTGGTGTGACAATTAGGCCACGTTTTTAACCTTAGGAACAGAAATAGTTCCTGGAATTATCTCAGACCTGGCTAAAAATAATTCTCCAAGTTCTCTAAAATGTCATTACTCTACACGCTAAAGGCCATTTCAGATATTCCTACAGTTACCACCTGCTCAATTGGCAACTGGTTGGGGATTTTAAAAAGTGGGGGGAAGCGAAATGCAAACCTCTTTTTATGGGTAGAGATCAAAAGTTCCAGAGCTGTATTTTATAAAGGGAATATATTTAACATTTATAGAACATTCTAGCTAAATGGTTAGATATGGTTACATTAGTGGGGTAAAGTTCTTGTTTCTGACATGTTCCATGCCAGAAACAGCCCTGAGCATTTGATAGATACAGTACTTGATGGATCCTCATCCCCCAAATAAATCTACCTCACTGTTGTCTTTTTTTTTTTTTTTTTTTTTTTTATAGAGTTCATGGTTTAATCCCTGGGTCTTCAACTGCCAAGGAAAAAACTGAGCAGCCCATTCAGCTCAAGGGCATCCTATCTGAAGTACATAGCTGCTTTAAAGTAGAGATTCGTAAATCAAAGCCTCTTATGAAAGAGAAAAGCAGCGTCACTGTCACCAAAGTCAGAATCTGTCCTTTTTTTTTTGGCTTTGCTTTTGTGTTGGGTGTTTGTCTGCATAGAGGTGCGTGTGCCACTATGTACCTGCTGCCCCTGGAGGCCAGAAGAGGGTGTAGAATCCCCCAGAACTGGAGTTACAAACAGTTGTGAGCCACCATGTGGGTGCTGGGAATGAATCCTAGGTCCTGTGGAAGAACAGCCAGTGCATTTATTGGCTGAGCCATCTTTCCAGTCCTACCCTTCAAATTTTCCTTTAAAAAAATGTTAAACCAAATAAGCAAATGATTCCCAACAGCTGTTTAGTTGTTTCTGTTTTATTTTCCAGTTTAAGATGAGAGGAAGCTGACTTGCTGCATTGCAACAAACACATTGAAGAAAATCCTGCATTCTGCGTCATCCACAAAAAAGTAACAGAGATTTTTGAGGAAAATCCATAAAACTCATAAACAGAATACTAACCACAGTGGAAAATCCAAATATTTTTATAGTTTACCATAGAGTCTGGTATGATAGCTTAGATATATAATCCCAGATTCCAGATTTAGAAGGATGAACCTCAGGCATTCAAAACCAGTCTCCAGTGCACAATATGTTTAAGGTCAGCTTGAGCTACATGTGACCCTGTGACCAAAAAAATTAATTTAATTAAATTAAAATTCTTCCCACGAAGACCAAAGCACGGTAGGCTGGAAAAATAGCTCTGCTGAAAAAAAAAATGTTTGCTTTAAGACCCAAATTCAACTCCCAGAATGTCCATAGAAAGTCAGGTGGGGTGGTGTGTGCTTGTAATCTCAGTGCTGAAAAGGCAGACACAGTAGTGTCTGGGGTCCACTGTCCCACCAAACTAGCTGAATAAAGTGAGCCAAAGTGATGAAGAGGCCCTGTCTCAAAAAACAAACAGAACACCACAAAAAAAACAAGGTTAACCATTCCTGAGGTACAGCATAAGGTATCCATGTGAACCTGCACACATAAATTGCACACACACACAGGCATTAAAAAGAAAAATGCTGAGAGAAGCATGGGAGAATAGCAAAGTAGAAGGATCCAGAGGGTCCTAGAAACCTACAAGTAGAACAGGCAGATTTGGGCCCAGGGGTCCCACTCAAACTAAAGCACCAGCCAAGGACAATACAGGAGGTAAACTTTAAACCCCTACCCAGATCTAGACAATGGTCAGAACATTCTCCACAGTTGAGTGGAGAGTGGGATATGACTTTCTCACATACTCTGGTGCCTCACATTTGACCATGTCCCCTGGAGGAGGAGACCTGGTGGCACTCAGAGGAAGGACAGCAGGTTACCAAGAAGAGACTTGATACCCTATGAGCATATACAGGGGGAGGTAATCCCCCTCAGGAACAGTCATAGGGGAGGGAAGTAAGGGGAAAATGGGAGGGAGGGAAGAATGGGAGGATACAAGAGAAGGGATAACCATTGAGATGTAACAAGAATAAATTAATTAAATATATATATATATATAAAAGAAAAATGCAACTGTAATTCCCCACTTTATCTCAAATAATAGTTAAGGAATTGATCATTGCTCTCTCTCTCTCTCTCTCACACACACACACTCGCATTAAAAAGAAAAGGGCAACTATAATTCCCCACTTTACTGCAAATAATATTTAAGGAGTTGATCATTGCTCACTAATGTTTGTGCAATACACCCAGTGCTATAACCAGCAGAGGTAAATGTAAACAACATGCCTACCTGTGTGGAAGTTATTATAGGCAAGGAGACCATAGGACAACTGATATTCAGATTATAGTGCCTGAATTCATTTAGGATTCATCAATTAGCTATTCACCCAAAATGTTCTAGTGCTGTCTAGGAGTCAGAGCCAATCAAAGACATCTCAGGAATGAATGTCCTTACTTGTTTTAAAATCTTGAGTGCTTAGAAATGATTAATCTTTCTTAGGAAGGAGCTCAGTTATCTTCCAGATCTGAAATAACCGTATCTGCAGTTAAGTCTGTCTCTTCTTTCTAAATCTTGCCCTTGCTGCAGCCATTCTTGTGCCAGGCAGATGATCTGATCCTAAGCTATGGAGGCACGGGTGAGAGTGAAAGGGTAAATGGCCCCTCTTGTTTTCTTTCCTATTCAGGGTGTGCTGACTTCATTGATTGGGGTTTTTGTTGTTGTTCCAGTCAAACGTAACAAAAGGACCATTTTATTACTATCTAAAGAAAATCGTAACTAAATGAAACTTAGTCCCTGCTGAGCTTAGAATAAGTCATCCACTCAGAACAGACATAGGCCTGTGCACTTGGTTCACCAAGTACCCATCCAAAATGCCTTACTTTAAATCCTCTATATTTGGTCTCAAAAGGCTCCCAAAGGAGCCATGTTTTGTTCTTGTCAGTGTTTACCTTTCTCCACCCATAAAGTCTGAAGGGGGAATGAAAAAAGAGGAGTAAAAGATGAATTTCATGGAACATATTTATCAGTCACCAAGTAGTAGAAGAACACAGTAGCATACATGTTGGGAAATTTTATTTTGATATATTATGTTTTCCTTGAAAAAAAAATCATCCTCATCGAAGTTTTCAATGGTGATAGCTTAAGGCAGAGTTTATATTTTAACTTGAAGAACCTGAGTTTAGGTCACCCTTTCATTCACAATATTGGTCATTTGAAGATTCCTTTGTTGTCAAATGAACTAATATTTTTCTATTATAAATGTTGTCCCAGACCAATTTTTGGCTCTGCTGAACCTCTATTGCTTTCATTTCACCAGTCTATGCTCCCGTGTTCACTGTGTCCTGTGTCTCCATTTTTATTTTTTGTAGCTGTTAGTAGTTTTTGGAGTTGCTATTCTGTAGCATCCTGGCTTAGACAAAAACTCATTGCTCTTCATCTTTTGTGACACGAACATTTAAGGTCATAAATGTCTCTCCCTGCAATGTAACATTCTAATTCAGTTCCAGATTTGCGGCAGTATCTTATTTAGCCTGCAAATTATGGAAAGTCTGGTTTGTAATTTCTAAATATAGTGTTTGTCATCATCTTCTAAATTTAATTACTCTGTAATCAGGGAACATTTGTTTCACATCAGTTCTCTGACTTTTTTTTTAACTTGTTTTGCAGCTTGATGCTGGATCAACTTTCATAAAAATTCTGCAAGTTCCTGGGAAGAAAGCTGGCCTTTTGAAATTAGTAGTATATAATTGAAGATTTATAATGTATAATCCATAAGAGATTATCATTTTTGTCTATAGTTTTCAAGACTATGAAATATTATATACATTCAAATTAATGATTCTTTTTATCTTCTGGTAAATTAAATATTTCATCATTATAGATAGATGCAATATGTGTACAAATGTCTATATACTTATTAGACATCTATATTATATATACATCATGATAAACTGATAGTTTGTCCTGAAAAGGATTTTCTCGGATGCTTTGTTAATATAGCTGTCTAGATCGTTTTCTTCAGTATTTGTATAGTTTATCTCTTGCATAAACTTTCAGCCATTCTATTTTATGTCTCTTAGCCAACACATAAAGATACTTTTGTTCATTTGCATAGTTTTAAAAGACATTTATTTAGTATCATGATAAGCATATGCATAGTCTTTTAAATAAAGTGTGACCTCTTATTTGACTAATTATTTACTTTCTTTTTTAATGTTATTTTGAAGTTTTTTTCTTTCCTTATCTGCTGTATATAACTTACATTCCTTGGAGTCCCCTCTGCCCTCTCCTAGTGATAACTGTCTTAAAATAGTTGAACTGAGTGCATGGAGAGTCAATAAACTACTTCCAGATATTTTAAGATTTCTTAATTTACCATTTCCTCTTTATTTGGGGGGTTTCTGATAATTATTTCAGACACTATGAAACTAGAACTGAAATGTTCTCTTTGTCATTCTGTCATGTTGCCTTTGCTCACAGGAGATGGGCTGTTTGCATGTCCGCGGTTGTATTTTACCAGGCCTCCTCTTCTCCTCTCCAAATCTTGAGCTGGAGGTTGGTCTGATGTATTTTGATGCTAATTACTGCTTGCTGTCTCTGTGGCCCACCTTGCCTAAGAGGCTAACCTGTTTGACCTGATAAAAGGCCATCACACCTGGGCAGGGCAAATGGGATAGGTGTGGCTTAGGTTCCCAGGCTTGGGGAGACAGAGGGAGAATCTTGGGAAGAAGAGAGACCAGAGGAGAGGGGAGAAAAGGGAGCACAATCATGGTTGGGTGGAGGAGAAGCACATGGCCAGCACGGATGTAGGATTTGGCCCAGATGAGGAACATTAGCAAGTATTTGGGATTATGGATGGGAGGTACCTTGATAGAAATTATTAGAAGCAGATGGCATGGGATTGGGGCAGTTATCCCATACCTGCCCCATTATGGGAAGTAATTTAGAGGATTAATATCTGCCCTGCCCCAGGCTATTTTAAAATATAACAGGTATCTGTGTCTTGATTGATTGCTAGTGGCTTAGAAAAATACTGCCATAATAATAATTATAGGCCTAATAATAAACATTATTAGGCCATACCTGTAAAAATAACCACAATAGCCTTGCTTAAGTATGTAATTTTCTCTGTCTGGAGAGATTTTACATTTATTACTAAAAAAAAGTACTTAAAGATAGTAAATTCATAAATAAATAAAGTTCATAAGTAAAAAGATCTGGTTAGCTTACAGTTTGGGAGGCAAGACCAGTCACATTGTGAGATGAGACGCAGGAAGGATTCAGAGTCAGATTTTCCCTTTTTATGACAGCTTACTCTTAGGGAACCATAAAAGACCCCAAAGAACTACCCCACTAATTCCTTTCAAGGGTTGCAACCCAGTGACACCTCCTATCACACCCTATCTCCAGAGTTCTGCCATCTCAACACCACCCCACTGTAGACCAAGCTTCCGGCATGAAGACCACGTCCACATCATCACGTCTAGTGAATATCACGTCATGTTTATGCCATTCTTTAACTTTGCTATTGCCCTCTGAAGGTTCTAGTTTTGTCACTGAATGTCAATCTTCATTCCCAATTTAGGACTCAAAACCTTGATCCTGTTTCCTACGTGGTTATGATTTATAGTCACTGCTTTAAAAAAATATATCATTTGAATACATCTATAGTTGTATTGCACTGATTTTAATTAACAAGTCCCTTGTGGCTAGTTGCAATATTTTTATCACCTTCAGTTACCCTTTGTTCTTTTGAGGCCTTTCTCTGTGCTTAAATTGGATTTCTGTCTTCTTACTGTTGAATATTGAGAATTCTTAATACAGTCTGAATATTGTTCATGTATCAAACTGTGGTTGGTAAATACAAAATTCCACTCTGCTCATCTCCTTTCTCTTTTTTAATTTTTCTCTCATATATTACATCCAGACTGCAGCTTCCTCTCCCTTCCCTCCCCCAGTCTCCCCCTGCCCCTCCCCTCTCTTCCAGATCTAGCCCCCCCCCCCCCGCACCTGCCTGTGCCTTCCCTCAGAAAAGAGCAGGTCTCCCAGAGATATAAACCAAACTCTGCATAACAATCTACAATAAGACCAGGCACATACCATCACATCAGGCTGGGAAGGGCAACCCAGCAGAAGGAAAAGGGTCCCACAAGCAGGCAAGAGAGTCAGGGGCAGCTCCTCTTCCACTGTTAGGATTCCTACAAGAACACCTAGCTACTCAGCCATAACACACATGCAGAAGGTCCTAAAGGCTTCCTGATCTACCATTTCTCCCAATATTTTCTCCCCACCCCACCAGATCCCTCCTGCTCCCAACCACACCCTCCCCTGCCCACCCACAAATCTATTCTATTTCCCCTTCCTTAGGAGATCCTTGCACACACACACCCTTAAGCCTTCCTTGTACTTAGCCTCTCTGGGTCTGCGGACTGTAGCATGATTGTCATTTGTTTAACATCTAACATCTACTTATAAGTGAGCATATACCATGTTTCTATTTCTGGGTCTGGGTCACTTCACTAAGGATGATTTTTTTTCTAGTTCTATTCATTTGCCTGTAAATTTCATGCCTTTCTTTTTAACGGCTGGGTTAAATGTACATTTTCTTTATCCAGTCTTCAGATCTAAGTTGTTTCCAGTTTCTGGCTATTATGAATAATGCTGCTATGAACCTAGTTGAGCAAGTGTCCTTGTGACAGGTAGAGCATCTTTTGGGTACATGCCCAGGAAGTGGTTGGTATAGCTGGGTCTTGAGATAGATTGAGTCCCACTTTTCTGAGAAACCATAATATTGACTTCCAAAGTGGCTGTACAAATGTGCACTCCCACCAGGAGTGGAAGAATATTCTCTTTGCTCCACATCTTCACCAGCATGAGCTGTCACTTGAGGACTTGATCTCAGCCATTCTGATGGGTATAAGATGAAATCTCAGAAATGCTCCACCATACAACAAGAATATATGCTCAACCATGATAGCCAGAACCTGGAAACAGCCTAAATGTCCCTCAGTTGAAGAATAGATAAAGAAGCTGTGATACATTTACACTATGGAACACTACTCAGCTATTAAAAATAAGGAATTCCCAAAATTTGTGGACAAATGGAAGGAACTAGAAACAATCATACTGAGTGAGTTAACCCAGAAGCAGAAAGATTCAAATGGTAAATACACACTTATAATTGGGCACTAACCCAAAAGGCATGTCCCATTAAAGTCTTTACTTACCAGGAGATTGGGATAGATGTGAGGACATCCTACTGGCACTCTAGGTAAGAGAAATATAGGAAATAGGGAAATAGAAGGATCCAGAGGGTCCTAGAAACCTACAAGAAGAACATTGTGATGGGTGGATCGGGGCCCAGGAGGGGTGTGCTCAAACTATTGCACTAACCAAAAACAACACAAGTAGTAAACATCAAACCCCTACTCTGATCTACCCAATGGACAGGACATTCTCCACACTTATGTGGAGAGTAGGGACTGACTCTGACATGAACTCTGGTGCCCCATATTTGACCACCTCCTCTTGGTGGGGAGACATGGTGGCACTCACAGAAAGAATAAGCAGGCTACCAAGATGAGACTTGATAGCCTGTGACCATATAGTTGGGGAGGAGGGCTCCCCCGGTCATAGACCTAGGGGAGGGGAATAGGGTGAAAGCGGGCGGGAGGGAGGAACGGGAGGATACAAGTGATGGGATAACAATTGAGTTATAATCTGAATAAATTAATTAAATTTTTAAAAAGTTGAAAAAAAAAGGTGGAATCTCAGAGTCTGTTTGATTTCCATTTCAGTGATGGCTAAGGATATTAAACATTTCTTTTAAGTGTTTCTCAGTCATTTGAGACTCCTCTGTTGAAAATTCTCTGTTTAGATCTATACCCCATTTTTAATTGGATTATTTGGTTTGTTGATATCTAGTTTCTTGAGTTCTTTGTATATTTTTGGAAGCTAGCCCTCAGTCAGATGTGGAGTTGGTAAAAATATTTTCCCTCTTTGTTGGTCATTTTGTCCTACTGACTATGTCCTTTGCCTTACAGAAGCTTTTAAGTTTCATGAGGTCCTGTTTATTAATTGTTAATTTTAGTGCCTGCATGAGCAGTGTTCTGTTCCAGAAGTGCTATTTTTTTTTTTCATTCTCTAATTGTCCCCCTTTTGGAGCATTCTGCTCTTGTCTTCTGCATATTCTCTTATGAACCTCAATTTCGCTTTTTGGTTACAGGCTCTTTGTGGTCTGCTCTTGTCCTCACATTTACCTTTTTTCCCTCTTCTGCTTTCTAGTTTCTCAGTTTCTGGTTGCAGGATGTCAGCAAATGTCTGGGAGGCCACAGCTCAAGGTAGTCACTAAGAGCCAACAGGAGGATTTCACATAACATGATTAGCACATCAGGGGGCCAAAAATAATACTATTAAACCATCATCTTTGGAGTGGTGGTGTTTCTCCAGTCTGCTACTGGGCCTTTTCATACAGTCTTAATGTCTTCCAGAGTCTAGAATGACATCATTCACTGAGTCTTTCCATGTTCATTAGCTTTGTAGAGGCTAATGAACATGAATTTCATTCTTATGCCATCCCATGGCCCTCCTAGGTAGCTTTGCTATCTCTGATCAGCTAAATCACATAGTGTTACTCTTCTTCTTTTCATCTTTAATGTTTTACCACAAGCTTGCACCTAGTTTAATCAATAGTAAAGTTAGCATTTCTCTTTTGAGGTCTTGTTATCTTGGAGGCAGTCCTATGGGAGACATAGGTTACAATATCTTTATTTCAAAATTTTTGCATGAAACAAGACGGTCTGTCATTATAATTAAAAAGTGATTGGTTACGAGAATTTCTTCTGTACTTGCAACTCGCCAAATAAACCATGAGCATGCTCTTGCATTATTTCATCAAATGAAAACCAAATGCAAACTTAGGTCTGAGACCGATCAAAGGGGCCGTTGTGAAACGAGAAAAAAAGAGACTACTATGATATAGCGAACACACAATCCTTAGTCTTACATACCTAAAGGATCAGCAGAGGGAATTTATTTTAGAGGGGAAAGTGACAAGGCTAGAAAAGCTGAGTATCAGAAAAATGGGACAGGGGCTAGAGAGATGGCTCAGCAGTTAAGAGCACTGGTCGCTCTTCCAAAGGTCCTGAGTTCAATTCCCAGCAACCACATGGTGGCTCACAACCATCTACAATGAGATCTGGTGCCCTCTGCTGGCCTGTAAACACATGTATAGATAGAGTGTTTATATACATACATAAATAAATCTTAAAAAAAAAAGAAAAGAAAAGAAAGAAAGAGGGATGAACAGGTGGGGAGAACTCGACCAGACAGTGGATCAAAGGAGCTGCTCTCCTAAGGTCAGTTGGTGCTTCTGGACTAACGCTAATCCAAGCTGAGGACAGTTACACATTCAGAAGGCTGGAAGAAATGAGGCATAACTGAATCTTGGGTCATGCTAGCAAGAATTTTAACCATATTGGCCTCTGAGTGTGAAAGGTTCAGCTATTTGTGAAGCAAATATGGGAATCTGGAGCATCTGGGTGGGTGGTGAGCACCCATAAAGGGAGTCTGTGCATCCTCTCTGAGTCTCATGGGGAAGATAATGGAGCAGTGGGATTGATATAGCCATCACTGGTTTTCAGACTCTCAAGGATCAGTACACTTCAGCACTATAAGGAAACCCTTCTTCCTTCCATCTGTCCTACCCCTGACCCAGCCGAGTTCTTCCTGGAAGGATGCATCTCTCTCCCACTTGTTGTTCCCTTTGCCAAGCTAATCCTGACTCACTCACAGCACTATACACCAGCAACCGTTCTCCTGGGCAACCACCTCCCCAAATAAGATAGAACACGTTGTGTCTTCCCTCGTAGATTAATCGCATGGTGTGTGGTGTTGGCTTGGCTCTTAAGGGCAGGCCGCTATCTTACTGATCTTGTAAACTCCACACTTAGCTCAGGGACTGAGATTCCTGGGCTTTCAGTAAACAGTGAATGAGTGTGTGGTGGTTACCATAGCTGGAAGCTTTGAAAGTCAGCCTGTATGACTGTTCCTGAGGGGGATTACCTCCCCCTGTATATGCTCATAGGGTATCAAGTCTCTTCTTGGCAACCTGCTGTCCTTCCTCTGAGTGCCACCAGGTCTCCCCCTCCAGGGGACATGGTCAAATGTGAGGCACCAGAGTATGTGAGAAAGTCATATCCCACTCTCCACTCAACTGTGGAGAATGTTCTGACCATCTGGGTAGGGGTTTAAAGTTTACCGCCTGTATTGTCCTTAGTTTGAGCAGGACCCCTGGGCCCAAATCTGCCTATCATATTGTTCTACTTGTAGGTTTCTAGGACCCTCTGGATCCTTCTACTTTACTATTCTCCCATGCTTCTCTCATTTAGAGTCCCAATAGGATGTCCTCCCCTCTGTCCCAGTTTCCTGGTAAGTGAAGGCTTTCGTGGGACATGCCCCTTGGGCTAGTATGCAGATATAAGTGAGTATATACCATTTGAGTCTTTCTGCTTCTGGGTTAACTAACTCACTCATTATGATCATTTCTAGCTCAATCCATTTATCCACAAATTTCGGGAATTCCTTGTTTTTAATAGCTGAGTAGTATTCCATAGTGTATATGTACCACAGTTTCTTTATCCATTCTTCTACTGAGGGACACTTAGGCTGTTTCCATGTTCTGGCTACTATGAATAAGGCTGCTATGAACATGGTTGAGCAAATTTTCTTGTTGTGTGCTGGAGCATCTTCTGGGTATATTCCAAGGAGTGGAATAGCTGGGTCTTGAGGAAGCTCTATTCCCAGTTTTCTGAGATAGCACCAGATAGATTTCCAAAGTGGCTGTACTAGTTTGCATTCCAAGGGAGGGGAATAATGGGAAAATGGGAGGGAGGGAAGAATGGGAGGATACAAAGGATGGGATAAACATTGAGATGTAACAAGAATAAATTAATTTTAAAAATTAAAAATAAAATAATGATTCTTGCAGGACAAAAGTGGTAAGGTTGTTGTTGAAATCATCATTATCATATATGTTTGCATAATATATAATATACATATATAAAGCTAAAGTATATTGACTGATATTGACTTGTATAAAATAAATTTTAAAGTACTTTGAATTTTCTCATAAATTGAGTCATTTCAGAAGCATTGCTTGTAAATGCTAGAAATGTCTTACCATCATTAAAGAAATCTGTGTGATTGACAAAAAAAAACAAAGAAAGAAAGAAAAAAAAAAGAAAGTCAGCCTGTCCTCATCGACAAGTGTGAGGCAGAGCGGTCTCCAGGTCCCTGGGATTGTTCACAAAGTACCATCCAGTTCTTTTGCCATCCAGCCCTCCACTCAGGTTCTGGGGGGAAAGGAGTGCTTTCGTTTCATCTTCATAGTTTTAGGAGGGGAAAGCATTCTTTTCAGTAAAGGGGCTGCAATTCATTTTTTTTAATTGAATCATTATCTTGCTCATATGTTACTAATCAACAGTGACCTGTCAGCCAAGAATAACTGATTGCTGAGTGCTAATGCTTCTTTCTCACTTTCAGAGGAGGAGGGAAGGGTAAGTGGATTTGAGAGATAATGTTTCAAGGAACGTAAACGTTTGTACTCCCCAGAGAACGCCAAATCTGGCGTAATTACAGCGTTTAAGAGTTACTTGGAAATGATGTATTCCAACATCCTTATTAATGATGATTAAGAAAATCAAGGCCCAGAGATATGAAGTATCAAACTTTAAATAGAATCAGTCTGGAAGTAACCATCATTTGTTCTCCAAAAGGGATTGTTTTTTGTTTTTTTTTTTTTTTTTTATCATTAAAGCAGAACTAAGTTTTTTGTTTGATTTCTTTGGTTACATAGAGGAATTCATGACGCGACATCTGAAAGATGAAATGCATAACAAAATTTAAAGTGGTTTTTGTTATTAAAGCCCAGACTGGACACGAGATTTTAAATGTAATTATATTATCTTACTATTGTTTA
This sequence comes from Acomys russatus, assembly GCF_903995435.1. Lineage (NCBI taxonomy): Eukaryota > Metazoa > Chordata > Mammalia > Rodentia > Muridae > Acomys > Acomys russatus. The sequence continues at coordinate 22,707,484 of NC_067138.1, forward strand.
GAACACTAGATGAAACACTTTTGAACGTGGTGATTAAAAGTCAAGAACATGTCCTCACTATTAAAAATCATAAATCCTCAAAAGAGTGTAGAGGGGAATCTCAGTTACTTGATGAGACGCAGCCCTTTTTCATTGAACATGAACAGGTGAGCTGCGGTTAGATCTAGTCACTCCTTTACAGAACCAGACTGAAAAATGCCAGTGTGTCCTCAGGTACAGAGTTTTGTTTTGGCTTTTTGTTGCTGTTTTGCTATTGTTTGTTATCCTTTTTGTTTTCAAGACAGGGTCTCAGCATGTAGTCTTGGCTGGCCTGGAGTGCATGCGTGAGTGCTGGATTGAAGAAGGTGTGTGCCACCTCTCCCAGCTATGAGTGTAGGGTTCTGTGAAGCCAGCAAAGAATAGCAGACTATTAGCTCCCTCTTCTAATAAGCTTTATGAATGGTGGCTAAGTTCTCGGAGCCTCTAGTGAGAAAGTCGGGGGCCTTTCCTTACTACTTATAAATAAATATTTACTTCCAAGGCAGAAACTAAGCTGGAACTGGATCATTTCCATGAAGAAGTGGAGCTCTGTGGTGCTACAAAAAGATGATGCAGGGCTCAGAATCACAATTACTGATTCTTAGTTCTTTCTAGGTGGCATCACACACAGGTCTACATTTCCCTTCCATAGACCCAAACACCATCGTCCCCAAATCACTTCCCAAGCACCCTGACCTAATGCTGCTGATCTGACAACCATCAGTTATCACACGCCAGCCTGGCCACCTCAGCTGGAAAGTGGTGTCTTCCGGTAAACGTAAACCTTTAGAAAAGGCTACACTGTGAGCACCAAGAAATAAGACTTATGAGGACATATTTGGATGCCTAAACATGGAGCAAAATAAAAATAATTATCTGTACCAGAAAAATGACAAACACACCCCTGGCTAATTGATAAAAATGCTGCTTCTCAGCCTGCTCAAGCTCTCACTCCACTTTATTCCTTCCATCTACTAGATAAAAATCAAGACGTAGGATAATACGTCTTGCTCAGGAAAGTTCAATGCAGAGAAAAGCTCCACTTTCCCTAAACGCTACCCAAGATCACTCTATGGCGCGTCAAGATCCTACACGTTCTAATGCACCATCGTCTCCCGGGTTAAATTATCCTGATTGCAACAAACCAACAAACCTAACTTTTTAAAACTTATACATATATTCTAGTCATCATTGACTGACGTGCTCTTCTAAAATAACTGAATGAAAATATTAGGCTGGGCATAGTGGCGCACGCCTTTAATCCCAGCACTTGGGAGGCAGAGGCAGGTAGATCACTGTGAGTTCAAGGCCAGTCTGGTCTACAAAGTGAGTCTAAGACAGCCAAAGCTACACAGAGAAACTCTGTCTCAGAAAAAAAATTTGAGAGAGAGAATATTAAAGTCAGGCATGGTAGTGCATGCCTCTAATCCTGCCAATTTAGGAAGCAGAAGCAGATGGCTCTCTATGAGTTCGAGGCTAGCCTGGTCTACAAAGAGAGTTGAAGCTATTCAGAGATACACAATGAGAACATGTTTCACAAAACAAAACAAAAGATTTGATTAGTTTGAAAAATACTAAGATTTCTTTTCTCTTTCAAACCGCATGCCTTGTTTTGACAGGTAACTCTACCAAGTTGAAGAGACTGGCATTCAGTGGAATGAATAGGGAAAAAGTCAAACAGGAAACCAAACCTCTGGAAACCATTTTGTTTTTACCTAGTTCTATAGAAATAATGCCTACCTAGGGACTAATACTCGAATTATTCAATCACACCAAAATTTACAATCCTAATCACCGCTCTCATCTGGACTGATCTGTTCATGACTGGCCCCTGCCACGGTTTGAGTTCCTCCAGAGTTCATGTGTTGGGACCTTAATACCATAAGGCATCAGCGTTTGGGAGTGGGGACTGTGAGGGTAGTCAGGCCTTGAACACACACCTGCATGAATGGCTTAGCCCCTCCCTAGTGTAGGACTGCACTAATCCCTGTTGGTAAGTGAGCTCTCACAGGGTTGGCTTGGGTCCCCCAGCACTAGGCTGTTCTACAGACTGTGTGGCCCCATTTGTGCACACTTCCTCCTGCTTTCTGACACAAATTAAAGCAACAAAGTCCCTATTGTGGCATGTTTTCAGAATCTCAGCCTACAGACTATAATATCAAGATAAGCTTTCACTCATAAATTACCAGTCTCAACAGTTACAGTATAGCAATTTTTTTAAATGAACCAATTCAGGCCCTAACTAATTAAAATTATTATGTGAGTGACTAATTACTTTTTAAAAATCCACTTACTTATGTATATATAAGCACTCTATTGCATGTATGCCTGCATGCATCAGACAGAAGAGGGCATCAGATTCCACCATAGATGGTTGTGAGCCACCGTATTGTTGCTGGGAACCAGCAGCCAGTGCTCTGAACTAATTACTTCTTAATATGTTTTTATTTTCTTTAATAGCAAAAAACAAAAAACAAAAAGCACCATGAACTTAGGAAGATTTTGCTGCCTGAGTTTCTGGAACAGAGAGGGAATATTGAGATTACTAAAACTGTTTCAACAGAGTAGAAATTGCTTGTCTGCTAAGAGAGAAAAAAATAAAAGGGAAGAAGAGTAAAATAGATGGAATTCCAACTGCTTTCCACATGTCTCTGCTTCACAGATCATGATCCCTGGCCAAGCTTCCCATCCCGAAGCCCAAGGATGTTAAGATCGCATAATAAACAGAACAAGGACAAATAACATGGACACACACACACACACGCACACATACATGCACACACACATACATGCACACATACATACATGCATGTGCACACATGCTCACATACACACATGCACACACACATACATGCACACATACACACATGCATGTGCACACACGCTCACACACACACACACACATATACATAGCCATACACACATGAATGCACACATGAACACACATACATGCACTAGCCACTGAGGATGCAGCTCGGAGTCTTTAGAGGGAACACGATCCTGCCAATACTATAATATTGGCCCAAGGAATAAATTGATTTTAAGCTTTCCAGTTTTTGCAACTCATTAATGCAGCTCTGGAAGCGAGTATAGCAATCATGCAAATGAAATACAATTAAAAACCGCCGACTGTGGAAGAAACAGAATTCCACAAAAGCAGATATCAAAGGTGCTTGATCTGAACTTGGCAGTCAAAGAAGCTTCCCAGGAGACAGTAGGCGAAGATTCTAAAAGAAGATTCAAGAGGGATAAGTGGGCCAAGACCAAAAAGACAATTTAAAGAGTAAACAAGAAAAGGCACACTCCAGGATATTAAGATTTATGAGTCCTTATATTGAAATAATATGATTATGCAAATTAAATCAAGTGCTAACCAAACACTGCGATGGTACTAAGTTTTCTCACAAGCCGCCCTTGTGGGGGCTTAAGAAAGGGTGTCCAAAGTGTCTGTTCTATAAGCTTGAGGGTGTGAGTGTGGGTCGCAGTACCTAGGTAAAAAAGCCAGAAGTCCTGGCAGCGAGGAAGATAGAAGGCTGGGGGTTGCTGAAGACAGGAAGACCCCTGGCTTCCCTTGCCAGCCAGTCTGGCTGACCACAGAGTTCCAAGTTCAGTGAACGACCTTGTCTCACGTGTCACAAAACATAAGTTGAAGGGGCTGAAGAGACGGTTTGATGGTTAAGGGTACTTTCTGTTCTCACAGAGAAGTTGGGTTTGGTTCCCAACACCCATGTCAGACAGCTTACAACCACTTATAACTCCAGCTCCTAGGGATCTCATACTCAATTATGGTCTTTGCAGGCACCCACACACATGTGTCTTACACTCATACACACACACACACACACACACACACTTTCCTGGAAATACAAATATTCTGAATAGAAAACAGTTTTTCAAACCAACAAAAAAATTAGAATAAATTTAGTAAGTCAGGACAATCCACACCTCTGTGTATTGTTTTGGGCAACTGAGAGGCAGGCGAACTGTTACAAGTTGAAGGGACATGGCCAATGCCCCTACACACACTCACACACAACTCACCCAGAAGCCATGGGAAGATGAGAGCCTAGTGATACTGGGTCAGGCGACGAGGGGATGGACAGACAGCTGGAATAGTTCTCATAGAGTCCAGGCTAATAAGCAATATAGCAGAAAGGCCAGGACACCATGGAGTTGGAGCCTGCCTGAATTAAAATGTTTTTATTTTAAATCATTTATCATCTCATGACCGCCTGATGTGTCAAGCACAGCTTTAAGCATTCTACATGTACTGATTCATTTACACCTCAAATGTCTATGAAAATACGCTGCTCATAATCTCGTTTTACAAAGTGGGAAACTGAGGCACAGAGAGCTGGAATAAACTGACAATTTGGGCTTCCCACCCAGGGCACCAAGCACTGGACTTCACCCTTGTAATCACTGCGTTTTCTACAATCTTCCCAACTTCCATTACAACAAAAATAGCAACCACTTATATTAGTAAACATTATTTATCAAGGAGAGTGGGCAATCAGTTTGATCTTTCCAGCAAAGAATGTGAGAGCCAGCACGGTTAGGGAACTCGGCCATGTCTCACATACCCTAGTGTGGAGCTTGAATTTGTTCCTATGGCGTCAGACTTCAGAATTGTCACTCTAGAGACATCACACCTCGCTGTTTGCCTCTGTGCTGGGCAACATCCCTTCTTTGTTCATCATCTCAATTTCATTTCTTGCTTCTCACCCTGAACCCTTAAACCCATCTCTGCATTCAACTCACCCAGAATAAGGAAGCAATCTCATGGTGTTCTCCATCTTAACTGGACAGATCAAGTGGAAGTTAATCCTAACTGTATCCTGCTTCTCATTTTTCAGAGAGCAATGATAACACACACCTATGGCTTAACTTTTATGCCTGTGTTAAATGCACATATTAATGGGGTTTGGTGTGCACTGCAGCACATGCACCACGGCATGCACTGATGACGTCAGAGCAAATAGCACATCTCTCTCATCAGTTTATATTTGGAGCCTTTCTCTTCTATATCTTCATAAATAGGTTACTGTAAGCTGTACTCACCCTCTGTGCCATGGAACAATAGAATGTACTCCTGCTGCATTGACTGGTTTGACGCTGCTCATCCAGCCTTACTTTATCCACTCCCCACATCTCCCTTATCTCTAAAACTCACTACTCTACATTATGTTGACATTTTTAACTTCCCCATATAGCTTGTTTTATTTAACAAGTATCTTTTCATTTTGTGCATTTTGCTGCAGGTAATAGTTCATTCTTCTTTATTGCTAGCTAGCATCCTACTCTGTGTGTTGGGCACATTTTACCCTTCCTCTACTGATGTACATGAGTGTTAGCTCTATATCACCTTGGTTGCTGTGACAGTGTTGGTGTGAACATGGTGATGGAAGCATCTCTGTTATACTGATGTCCTTTCCTTTGGATCAGACCCATTCACTGGCCATTTGTGTTTCCTCCTTTGGGAAGCATTTATTCAGATCATTTGCCCAGTCTTTCACTGTGTTGCTTCTTTTACTGTAGTGGCTGGTGTTAAGCTTCTGGGTTTCTTATTCGTTTGAGAATGTAAACTTAGGGAGATCCAGTGGAAATCACTGTGGAAGTTCCCAAAAGGAAAACTACAACTAGCTCTACCCAATAACCTAGCTGCAGCACTTCTGCATATATGCCCAAAGGACTCCCCAGCAACACATCACAGAGGCTGCCACTCAGTACAGCTAAGAGGTGGAACCAGACCAGATGCCTGTCAACAAGTGAATGAGTAAAAAATAAATAAATAAAGTGTCCCCCTAAACACAATAAAGCTCTTTTCATAATAAAATGAAAATGAATTCTTATAAATAAAAATGAAATGATGACACATAGAGAAAATGAATGGAACTGGAGACCACTATGTTAAGAGAGGTAAGCCAGATTTAGAAAGAAAAACACTGCCTGCTCCCGTTTGAAAAATCTATAGGAGTGTGTGTGTGTGTGTGTGTGTGTGTGTGTGTGTGTGTGTGTGTGTGTGTGTGTGTGCAGAGTAAAAGGGAGATCATGAGATAGGAAGAAGGCATCTTATGGGATGGCTAGTGGGAAACTGAATTCCTACAGCATGAAAGCAGGAGGAACAGCTATTTGGGGAGAGGAAAGGAAGCAGAAAGAAGTAGGAGGAGAATGGAGAATGATAAAAGGGATGGGGAATGAATGAGAACAAAGTATAATTACATTATGTATGTATGTATGCATATACTACAAGGGAATCTTGTGTGCTAACTTAAAAAAACTTAAAGCAGCAAAAACTGCCATTGATTTCATATGTTCTGAAATCTTACATACCTGATGTGGCCAGATTTTGCTTCCTGATTTTATAAATATTTTTTGTTAGTTCCCATTAGTTCAGATGCCTTTGATAATCTGGGGGTTTGTCAAAATCGTTGTTTGATTATGTGATTGTGACAGGGTCTACCCAGGCTGCTGTCAAATCCATGGTCTCCCTGCCTCAAGCCTTTTAAATGGCTAGAGCTGCAGATGGGACCCACAATGCTCAATGATGTTAATTTCCTAACATTTGGCTGCTATAGAGTGTATTATTTCCATGGTACTTTGCAATGGGGAAGACACTCTGTGGGATGAGGGTTGAATTTTAGCATGTATCTCAGAAAAAAATAGCATCTACAGACTTATTTCCAGAGGGATGATCCATACTATTTTGTGCACCTATGGTGTTCCAGTCCCTTGACAAAATGGAATTTCCTTGTATCCATTGACAACAAACAGTTACTCTTATTACTAAAACTCGGGTCTTGCCATGGGCTAAAGGCATGGCAACTCTGGCTAAAGGGTTCTAATGTACAAAGGTGAGTGAGGGTACCAACAAGCCTCTTGCACAGGGAAGAAAATGGCCTCAGTTAGTAAAAGAGCAAGGATAAAAATGAAACCGTGAATCAGCACAAAAGATTAAGAAAAATATCTCGCAATCATATTGGACATGGCTATGAGTTAAATTAGGATGTTGCCAAGTTGGTTCACACTGGGGATAGTGTGATGCAGACCTAGCTGTACCATTGGCCAGGCTGACAGATGGCAGGAATGACCCTTCATCAGCTCTCCCAACTGCACACTTCTGTTTGCCCACTCGGTAGACAGGTTTGTTAGCTGATTTGCCCTTGAAAGCTAGTGGAGGGGTCAGCTGCTTAAGAGAAAGCAGATAGACTCCTTGTCCCCACAGTGAAAGCCTGACTCCTCTATGTCAGCACTGCAAAAGTGGGGAGAAGAGCTACCAACTGTAGTGGACCACAATTTCCTTATGGGGCAGAAAAGAGAATAGTTTGTGCCCTTTTCTTTCTTAAAGTTATTCAAACACTTATACAATACATTTAAATGAATAATTTTAAACCTTCACCTTAGCTTTGTTGTTGTTGTTTTTACCTGTGACTTGAATGTGTTGTGAGTTAAGATCAAATTCTATGACTCTGATGAAATTCTGGGCACAAATTCAAGACAAATCGAATGAGAGTTTAACCCTGAGGGTATAAGCATTAAGTCTACTCTGCATGTGCTTGCTGCTCCTGTACTCAAACAAGATAATGTGCTTGACATCATGACATGGTTTCCCACCTGCCCTGCATATGAATTATAGGTTGGTTCCTGCACTATAGGTGGACCTGTGGCAGCCCAGCAGTATCTCCTATGTGTCAGAGGGGACAGTTACTGATGTCCATATTCCCCAAAATGCTTCCAGAACCCTGGTAGCGTTCTTACGGGAAACCCACATCCAGTACAAGTAAGCATTCTCTTTCATTTGCTACGAATTCTATTTGTACTAAATCAAACTGAATGGTGACTATATTCAGGTTGCTTATTAAGAGCTTCTGAAGGGCTTTGTTTAGGTAGTATTTCATTGTGAGGCAGTAAAAGTGTGTGTTTCATCTTTGAAGAAGGTATTTGTCTGATGGGGACCAGGAGCAGCCACATAAACATGTTATTTTAGTGTTAGCTCTAAGTCACCAATGTCAACCTGGCAATGCTAAAAAGGCCAAAGGGAAGGTAGAGAAGGAATGATTTCCTGCAGCCTCGTGGTCTGCAGCAGAAAAGATGGGATAAAACTGGGGAAGTGGAAGACAAGGCAAGCAAAAGATGGCTGCAGTGGGCCAGTATTGTCAGAATTTAAATTTAAAAAAGAAAGAAAAGAAAACAGATGTGGCAGGGGAGGAGAATGCAGAGGGAGGGCAGGTTGCTTTTTGCTGTGGGTGGTGCTACCCTCTGGAGGATATAAGCAAAAGTACCCCATATTTGCAGACGGAACTGTAGTAGGAGAAAACAGAAATAGTCCAAATAGCAAGGGGGGCTCTTCTAGTCTTGCAGGAGTAAAAGCTCTCCACCCGATTGGAGGAAGAAAAGGGAGAAGTCAGAGGAGGACACTGAGCTTTCTAGCTTGGAGAAGACCGAGCAGACAAATGTGAATAGATGTACATATTCAGGAAGTTTCTAAATGAAGACTTAGAGCAGAAGAGAGTAAATCAAGACAGTTATGAGAGTCAATGAAGAAAATGGCGAGTTCATGGAGTAGGATGGTCCACAACTGCCGTGATACCTTACAAGGAAGGAACCAAACCAGTCTCTGGGTTTGGTGACAGAATTATGCTGCTAATGTTCATGCAGAGATTCCAGTGTGAGGAATGAAAACAGAAAGGTGACAGATGCAGAGCAGAATCTACTTCCTATAAGTTACAATAAGGGAAGAGCCGAGGGTAAGAAGTGACCACTCAGACACACAGCATCAGTGACCACTCAGAAGACTTGAGATTTGTGCCTGAAGGAGCAACTTGTACAGCCTGGAGGAAGAGCCATTAAGGAGGGAGACACTGGTGATGCCAGAGAAGTTTGAACAGTAGGAAATAGACCTTATCTTTTAACATGGAAGGAAAAAATGTGGGTCAATTCAAGATAATAGGGCAGCCATTGTGATATATAGCTATAATACCAGTACTCTGACGGCTGAGGCAGGAGGATTACAAATCCTAAGACAATCTAGGACACAAAACAAGACCCCATTTCCCACCCACCCCAAAAGAAAAGAGAGAAGAAAGTAGAGAGGAAAGTCCATAATTTGAAATAAAACTTAGCTGGTGGTTTTCTGAAGTAAGAAACAGTAATTTACAATATGCAAAGAAACAGATTCTACAGAACATTGCTGAGAGAAAAACAAAAGTAAAAACCAACTGACTGGATGCTGCCAACGAGAGAATACCATGTTGATAGAGGGCTGGTGCTCTGTTAAACAGGGACATAGAAAGGTTGGTGTGGTACAAAGGGGAGGATCCCAGTGAAATGCTGGCTCAAGTCAGCTCACAGTGGTATCTAGTCTGGTAAAGAAGAGGGAGTCTTAATCCCAGCACTCGGAGGCAGAGGCAGGCCGATCTCTGTGAGTTCAAGGCCAGCCTGGTCTACAAAGTGAGTCCAGGACAGCCTAGGCTACACAGAGAAACCCTGTCTCAAAAAAAAGAGAGGGGGTCTCTAGGGGGAAATGTGGGAGACCATAGAAGAATCAAGGAAGGTGAGAAGCTCTTTATATTAGAAACAAGTATAACATGACCAAGGGGAAGAGACAAGAAGGAAAGGTGTTCTGACAAAATACAGGTTAAACGTGTTAAGGAAACTTATGAATCCTAGAGAAGAAAGTTTGTGATTGGTGACAAAGTCAACCCCATTGACACAAACGGAACAATATCCACAGCTTTATCAAAGCGATGGCGTGCTTTCTGTAGAAAGGTGTTTTGTCTGTGCATCTGGAATAGAACCACAGCTGTGCAGAAAACCATTATTCCTATTGCTCACATTTCTATCACTTCTACGGCTTGGAGGGTGAGCTTTGTGGCTCTGAATGCCTAGTGGGAAAGAGCTTGGTAATTATATCTATAGGGACACAGTAGCAACTCACTTGCTCCATTAATTATTGTTCAGTAGGAAAGAACACACCGCTTAGTTTAACAAGCCTCTACTTCCTGCTATTAACTAAAATTCATGTGGCACTGATAGAGAAAAGAATCGCACTTTGTGTCACAGAGAATGGGGGGGGGGGAGTATTTTAAGTCAGTTGTTTCCTTATGATGAACAATCACTTAAAATTACTCATTTTGTTAGTCCCAAGATAATAACACATAAGAGTCAATTAAATTCCATAGGCACAGTAGGTAGAGATCATTTTAATTGACTTTTATTATTGTAGCCTGGGGTATTTTCAAAAGATTATCATTTACTCTGTACAACTATACAGAATGTATCGCTATAGTGATCTGTAAAGCAGAAGTAATGTGACTCATTGTTTCTGGCCCCTGGGTGGTCAACCTTCTCAGTGAGATGACTCATTCTGCCATTATTTTTTTTTATTTTATTTTAAAAAGACATTTTAGAGATACCTGAAATAATGCAATGAAATGCACATTTTTGAGAGTCCTCTCCTAGCCTGGGAGCTGGGGATAGGTAGCTCTCTATTAAGTAATGACATCATTTGAAAATGTTTTAATAGCTCTTGTCACCATTATAGGACTGTGCCCAGTTGAAATAAGAATTATAACAAGGGCCATCAAGATGGCTCAATGGGTAAAGGAACCCTGGGTAAAGATGCCAAGCCTCACAACCTAAGTTCAAGTCCCAGGACCCACATGGTAGGAAATTGACCTTACACACACACACACACACACACACACACACACACACACACACACACACACACCAAGGCATGCACTCATCCATACACACAATTAAATAAATGTAATAAGGAAAAATCATAATCATCTCTAAAAAACTAAAAAAGTACAATGGTTTAGAAAAGTCACTTTGGTAACCAGCTTTGACAATATGCTGGTTTCCACTCAACTACTTGACAAGAAAATGGGGCTGGACTGCCAAATTAGAACTATTATCTCTTTTTTTTTAAAGATTTATTTAATTATTAGTTATACATATTCTCTAGTTTAAGATTGGCCTCTTAGAAACTGTATTAGACACGATCAGTTTTCTGAAGTTACTGTAACAAGGAACGGCACCCGGAGACCTTTTAAGTTGGACATTCAGAAAGACATTGTCATGGAGGTGCTGGGGGAAGCAGGCTCTCGGTCCTTCATCTATAGGACAAAAAGGAAGTCTACAGGAATGGTACTAAGAGTCAAATATGCCTGAAGTTTCCCTGCAGTCTCTGGACTATTTATTACTACATCTCTCCTAATCAAGCCCTGCTTCTCCCTGGCTATCCAAGTTCTCTGCAAGAACAAGGGAGCTTAGATGTTGGCGTGGCCCTCATGGGCTCCTCAGATCTGCCTCCGGGATACTGCCATCCTGCAGGGCATGCAGGAAATCCCCGTAACTTCTTATCTCTGGGGAGGAAAAAAAAAAGCTCCTGATAAGGAAGACATTTGGCTTGACAAATTACTTTCGCTCACAACTTTGAGCTACCCCAGGCAGCTGCCAAGAAAATTAAGGACACTTCTACCACCTCACCTCTTCTAACAATTCTACTGCAAAATACAGAAATAAAACAAACACAATAGCCCGTTTCTGGTTAGATGTTCAGACTGTGGTGGAGAGTCAGAAAATAGCAAGCCAGTCAGTTCACAGTGTCTGGCTCCAAAATAAACTGTTTTTTTCAGGTGCCAAAAAGTATGTATTCAGTATATCAGGTAATTCTTCTCATTAAATGACTTATCTAGATTAGCCTAAATGTCACTTACAAAAGACACCCCATGTTCTTTATTAAAATTTACCTGGTCAGCAGCAGGTTCTCTTTGGAAGATAAAATATGAAAACAAAGCTTTTAAAGCACCTGCCACAGTCAGAATCACCAAAGGTCTCTAACTTCCTAAGATATTGCAGAGGAACAAAGTGCCTGTCTCTCCACACCATTCTAGAAAACAGTGGGCAGTCATGCTACTAGTCACGCCTCTAGTCTACCTCAGGTGTCACCCCAGCAGCATGGATGGATCTGTTTGGAGCCAGTTCCACCCTAGCTATCGACTTCACATCCCTGGCTTGGCCTCAGCCTCCGGCGTCCAAACGCATCCAGTTTCAGAGCAGAGTTCCTCTGCCTAGGAATTCTCGGTACTGGAGGACGGTGAGATAGCTTTTTTAGTTTCCTCTGGAGAACCAAAACTCCTTCCATCCTCTCTCTTTCTTGGGTCCAGGATGAAGGATGATGGCACGTGAGCAGATAGACATTTTAGAAAAGATGTGGACAGGGATTCGAGAGCAGCCTGGGCTCCACGTTCATTGTGCCACACTGGACTTGAAGTCACAAGATCAGACTCTGGGTTCACATCCGAAGCTCAGAGTCTGTCTTTGCATTCTCAATGGAATGACACTCACAGATTCTTAACCCTACTGGGTCTCAGGCTCCTCACTTAGGAGATGGAACTAATAGACTCTGACACAAAGGTTGTTACTAGAGATCAAACACACAGCACAGCGGCTGGCTTCTGATAAGCACTCAGTCAGCATAAGTGTGCATAGTGCTGTCACATGGTCATAGATGCTCACACCATAGTAGCTATTATTGCAACACTGCTATTATTTGGGGACATCTGGCTATAATTTTACACTTTAAATTCATTATACCATTTACTTAACAGTTTTTGTTTCCTGAAAAAGAACGTATTTTCAGCATTGGGTATTTTTAGAAATGTCACTCTTGGAGGTCTATTTTTTTTTCCCTCTTGCACCAGGGAACCCTGGGGTACATCCATGCTACTCCATTGTGTGTGTGTGTGATTCTTTTTTTGGCACTGCCTGATTTTTGCATGCTCTTGGCTTGCTTTTTTGATCATGCCTACTATTTCAAATCCAGGGTCCTCATAGAAGATCTTCAGAAAGCTGTGGAAGATGAAAACCGCTTGCAAAGCCAGAGAAGCAGAAGATCCCTGTCTGAACACAACTATGAGGTGTATCACCCCTTAGAAGATGTATGTAATCAAAGGACTTTCTTGTATTTTTGTCCAAGACAGGGTTTCTCTGTGTAGTCTCAGCTGTCCTGGACTCACTTTGTAGACCAGGCTGGCCTCGAACTCACAAAGAGCCACCTGCCTCTGCCTCCCAGAGTGTTGAGATCAAAGGCACGCACCACTGTGCCTGGCAAATCTTACCACCTTTTTTTTTAACCTTTATTTTATATGCATTGGTGGTTTTCCTCCATGTATATCTATGTGAGAGTGTCAGTTCTTGGAGTTACAGATAGCTGTGAGCTGCATGTGGGTGCTGAGAATTGAACCTGGGTCCTTTGCAAGAGCAGTCAGTGCCCTTTACCACTGAGCCATCTCTCCAGCCCCTCAAAGGACCTTTTGATGTTTTTTTTTTTTCAAGTTCATCTTTGGAATTTTGGTATAAAAATTAGAGAGAATTGTGAAAACAGAGACTTGGGCTCTGGGGAAAACATAGAGAATACTACACGGTGTAGGCCCCCTGGTTCACATGTGTCTCCATTGATCTTTTTACTGCTAAATAAGAATTATAAAAATAATGGGGCAGAGGGATGGCTCAGCAGGAAAGAGTACCTGCTGCTCTTGCAGGATTGTTTGGGTCCCAACAGCCAGCCTGCATCCATGGCATCGCTGGACCACTGCACATACTGTCACATAACCCACAAGAAAAACCCACAGCAATCTCATTCTCCCTGCCGCATCATTTAGTCTTTGCCTGCAACAACTTACAGTTCTTCACATTTTAGCTAAAATGAGCAAGACACTCTTTATTCTGCTCGGCTACATAGAAGCCCTCTACTCACCAAACCCCAGTACATCCTGGTGCCCCCTGGCACACAGATGTGACTTTGTCACACAATCATTGTGGTGGACTGATACTCTCTGTGCTAATAAGCTGCACGTTCCTTGAGGGCCAAGTGTTTACTATGTTCACAACTATCCCCCCAATGCAGGCAAATAGAGTCTTCAAAATAGAAAAGGTGTTGGCAGAGTACGTAAGTACATACGTATTTTGTCCATGTTTCTTCTATAATAAGCTAAGGAGTTCCAGACACAAAATTAATGAGATTCTACTATATCATTAAGAATATTTTTGTTCTGTTAAAGATAAGTCTCCATTTAAGAGTCATTTTGGATATTTCCATGTCTCAACATATTTTTTAAAAGAAGCTTTTAATTGAACGCAATAAAAGGTTTCAGGTAACCCGGCGTGTGAAAACATAGTAAGACTCCCTAGAAAAAAGGTCAAATTCCAAAAATAGATAGATCTAGATATGCACATATGCACACATACATATATACCTTCTGCTTGTTGGAGGACGAGAAAGCATGAGCGCTTTCTAAGATATATGTATCCATTCTTTCAGCACAAACCCTCTCACATCACGGAACAGTGAGACACTTCCATGTGACGGCTTTATTGCTTGCAGGGCTTTTAAGTCACCTATCTTTCTCAGCACCTTATTCATCCCATCTCAAATACGCCTTCTCTCCTGGTGGCAGAGAAGTGTGTGTGAATGGATTGATCCAAGTGTGCACTCCTTTAGAGGAATTATGCAGAATATGCCTTCCAGTGGCTCGGCAGAATAAACTCAAATGCGGCTGATCCTGCCTTTTCCCCTGTAGCTCTTGCTTGGTTCCAAGGACTTTAGTGGCTCTCAAGTCATTTGGAGCATTTATCAAAAGCTGTTGTGTGTTTTGACGTCATTTGTTTTGTTGGATTTTTGTTTTGTTTTCTTCCTTAAAAACTGTGGGGAAATGGAAATAAATTTGGATTTTTCAAAAGGAAGCCGGAACACATCAGGTTCCTTTCATGCACTCCCACAGTGATCTTGGTGATATGATAGGAAAAGCCCTAGACTTCTGGTTGTCAGTAACAAAATTAAGTATTCTAAAGAACAGTAAGAGTGGACAGCTTGTGGGGCTTCCCTGCCTGTCTTCAATCCCTGTGTGCTCTTTGAATTCTGGGAGCCAGTGTTATCATCATCACCCTGCGTGCTCAAAGAGGGACTCTGACCTAATTCTTGCTTATCTGCCTTCAGATTCAAAGCTGGATGCACCAACTGGGCCAAACTCAACCGGGCCTTGTTCGGGTTTTCTCTATTGGAAGATCGTATGAAGGAAGACCTCTCTTTATTTTACAGGTGAAAAGAATGACATGTTAACGCAAATACATACCCCCTACACTTTGACTTGTGGGAGGAAATGAAATTAGGTTTCACAATCTCATACTCACCTTTGTCTTCCTAGCTTAAGGAGAAGTTGCCCTGGGTTTTTTTAAAAATATATTTTATTAATTTATTCACATTATATCTCAATTGTTATCCCATCCTTTGTATCCTCCCATTCCTCCCTCCCTCCCATTTTCCCCTTACTCCCTTCCCCTATGACTGTGACTGAGGGGGACCTCCTCCCCCTGTATATGCTCATAGCGTATCAAGTCTCTTCTTGGTAGCCTACTATCCTTCCTCTGAGTGCCACCAGGCCTCCCCATCCAGGGGACGTGATCAGATATGGGGCACCAGAGTTCGTGTGAAAGTCAGACCCCACTGTCCACTCAACTGTGGAGAATGTCCTGTCCATTGGCTAGATCTGGGTAGGGGTTCGAAGTTTACTGCACGTTTGCCTTTGGGTTTTTGAGCTATATTTTTGTTGCAGCCTTTGATATTCCAGAAAGTACTGCTCCTGAGATGCTCAGTTCATGATGCAAATTGCTAGTGAGTTGGTGTGTTTTAAGATGAACCAATCAAAATTCGAGGAATGTGAAGACGTTAGCCCCTGTTTCCTTCCTCTGTTAGTTACACATTCTGACTCTCCAGTTCTCCACTTCCCAGTTAGCTTCTGATAGCATTTTCCTTATTCGCTGTCTCCTTCCTCACCTCCCCTTCAGACTTTGACTGATTTGTGCCCCCCACTGGAATTTTTTTAATTTATTTTTAATTTATATATTCACTTTACATCCCGATCATAGCCTCCTCCCTCCTCTCCACCTGGCCCCTCCCTCTCTCCCTTTGGACCCTTATCCCTCCTCCCCTTGTCCTCAGAAAAGGGAAGCCCCCCTCACAAACCCACCAGAGAACATAAAGTCATATCAGGACTGAGCTCCTCCTCATCCACTGAGGCCAGGCAAGGCAGCCCCATTAGGAGGAAGTGATAGAAAGCAGGAAACAGAGTCCATGGCATAGACAGCACACGCTCAGGTTACTAGGGGACCCACACGAAGATCAAACTGCCCATCGGTTACATATGTAGAGGAGGCCTAGGGCCAGAACATGTGTGCTCTTTGATTGGTGCTTCTGTTTTCCCCTTTAAAGCCCCGCTTGGAGATTGATGATGACCCCTAAGTTCTTGACCCCTCCACTGCCTGGCCATTCCTTCAGGCTCACTCACAGCCTTCTCTTTCCTTGTCTTCTCAGAGGTTCTGGCCATTCTTGCTCTGTTCTCTGCTTTACTCTCGCTCTACAAACTCCATCCAAATGGCCACATATTTCCCATATGAAGATCATCCCCAGATCTTTCTATCTGGTTTGTAGGTCTTTAAATTCATGCAAGACCATTCACCTAGCTTTCATGAGAGCTCCTGAGACTTGTTATAGCATCACTCTCCTCCCAGTTTAGAAAAGTGTCTCCCTAAATTCGCTTCTGTGTTGCAATCTCTTACTTGCAATTCACCACCGAAAACTGACAGTTCTTTGAGAGCTCTCTGCCTTCTTCCCTGTCTTCATTGCTGCTGCCTGAATTTACCTTGGAATCTATTCTCTCTGGACTATTTCAATAGTGGCCTTAATGTTGAACTTCTGCTTCAGTCCCCATCGTTCCCGCCCATCCTCTAGCCCACCCTCCCCACTGCTGTCAGTGTGAACTCATCCTCTAGCCCACCCTCCCCACTGTCAGTGTAAACTCTTCCTCTAGCCCACCCTCCCCACTGCTGTCAGTGTGAGCTCTTCCTCTAGCCCACCCTCCCCACTGCTGTCAGTGTGAACTCATCCTCTAGCCCACCCTCCCCACTGTCAGTGTGAACTCATCCTCTAGCCCACCCTCCCCACTGCTGTCAGTGCGAACTCATCCTCTAGCCCACCCTCCCCACTGCTGTCAGTGTGAACTCATCCTCTAGCCCACCCTCCCCACTGCTGTCAGTGTGAACTCATCCTCTAGCCCACCCTCTCCACTGCTGTCAGTGTGAACTCTTCCTCTAGCCCACCCTCCCCACTGTCAGTGTGAACTCTTCCTCTAGCCCACCCTCCCCACTGCTGTCAATATGAATTTTCTAAAGCAAGCACATGTAGATGGGGAGAGGAGGGAGGGATGGAGAAAGAAGACTGAAGGGAGGAGAGAAGGGAAGGAAATCATAGAATATGAGGTATGACTTTATCCCTCCTACATAGTACATATGGACTCCATTAGTTCCCTGCCTCTATTCAGCCTATTTGTTGTTCCTTCTTCAAATACAGTATCCTCAGATTCTTTACAGCCCCACCTGTCTTCCTGTAACTTGCTTTTCAGACAGACTTCCAGTCTTAGTTAAATATTCAAACACCCTTTTATTCCCCGAGAGAGTTCAAGAAAACATGCCACGTCTCCACAGTAACTTATGGATATTCAGGTCATGGAGCTGGATTGATTTTCTCACATATGCCCTTCTCCCCAGCTCGGACATCTCTTGTCTGTTCATCTCTGAGTCTCCAGAGCTGAGCCTGAGGTCTGACCCTGAGAGGCACTTCCTGATGCTTTAGTCAAGTGA
This sequence comes from Acomys russatus, assembly GCF_903995435.1. Taxonomy (NCBI): domain Eukaryota; kingdom Metazoa; phylum Chordata; class Mammalia; order Rodentia; family Muridae; genus Acomys; species Acomys russatus. Next base: position 22,725,208 of record NC_067138.1, read on the forward strand.
ATTAATGAGCGAATGAAAGTGAGCTCCCTTACGAGTACACTGCCAAGTGCTGCCTACAAATGCCTGGGTTGGAAATCAGGTTTAAAGTAATATTGACATAGTCAAGGGGATTTGTAATTGGCCCCTTGATTCCACAGATAAAGTTTTATGTTTCTATTTTGTGATGCTTGCTGTAATTTGCCTATAAAGTATACTGCTTTAAGAAGTACCTCTTAGAACATTCTGGTTCCTTGGGGTGGGCACTGTATAGAGGGAAGGAGAAAAAAAGGGGTAGGTGAGAGGAGGAAAACTTTCCTTTACTTAACAGCCATCATGATATTAAAACAGAGCAACTGCACTGCTTCAGTGATCAGGATTGACCTCTTCCTTGTGTGTTTTCTAGTTCCTTGATTAAATTGAGGCAATAAATGTATTGTTTCTACATAAGCAAGTCTAGGCTTCCAAAGAAGATAGGAAATCTCTTTATCTTTTTAATGTGTTACCTAATAAACAAAGCCATAGTGAGGAATTATGCAAAGTCCTTATTAAATCACGCTGGTCAGCAGATCCAAACAGAAAAGCCTCGGTTGGTGACTGTGAACCCTCTTGTTTTCAGCTGGGCAGAAAATCACGAGCCTACAAAAGAGCTGTCTGGATAGACTGCGGCATTCACGGGAGAGAATGGATCAGCCCTGCCTTTTGTCAGTGGTTTGTTAGAGAAGTAAGTTAAGCCCTTTTCAGAGTGTCAGCTCCAGCTAGTCAGGAGTTCCCTGTGTTTTTCTTCTGTTCAAGGAACAAAGTGGGGATTTGAAAACAGCAATACCTGGTTGAATGACGGTGATACCTTGATTCTATGGCCTGCTTTCATGTTTATGGCCCCTCCAAGGCCCCGGGACAGCTCACTTTCACCTCTACCCTTCAAAGGTAGAATCCTCGGCCCTAGCTAAAGAAGCTGGAGTGGGAAGGTGCTGGCACGTGACTCAGTTGATAATGCTAGCACCTAGCACGCATATGACCTTGGATCTGACCCCCGGTGCCACATAACCTAAGCATGGCATTGCATGTCTACAATCCTAGCTCTTGGGAGACTGAGGCAGGAGGATCAGAAGTTCAAGGTCATCCTCAGATAGGCAGAGTGTTCAAAGCCACTCAGTGTTATCTGATACTCTATCTCAAAGGTACAGACAAACACAGCTGGGTTCAGAAAGTTTAATGAATTTGAGGCAAATTAGGAAGCGGACGCCACAGCAAATGAATAGTAAAAGTCTAAAAATGCAACTGGTCTAGAGAAAATTGCTCAGAAACTTCTCAATCACTCCACGTCCCTTTCAAAATGAGCTCCTCTATGTTGTAACAGCAAAGACGTGAACAAATGGTTCTCTCCTGCTATGAGCCTGTAGCTTGGAGACCAAGAGATCTCCAGCACCTATGACTGAACATTTTCCACATCCAGCCATTTTCTCTTTAAGGTGCCATTGACAGCTGGTGACTCATAAGAATTTCTCATGCCCAAATGCTTTGTTTTGAGTCCCCCATCCCAGTGTGTGCCCTTACTGAGGGAACCAGCATTTCAAGAATGCAGTGACTTTCAGTGTTTGGGGCTTTCTTAAATCTTGACTTATAGAGGTTTTTATTTTTGTGGGGAAAATCTTAAGAGAAAGCCAGTCACTAATGGTAACAACAGTTAAGGAGCCTAAAGAAATGAAAGTTTGCTAGTCCTGTACTTACGGGAAGCCATTAAGGACAAAAAGGCTACTCAAATGTACTTCAGTCATATTTCCCTGTTCCCATAGCTCCCTTTGAGAGCTCTTATAGGCATTGCAGAACACAGTCCATATTTCACAAGTGTCAAAAATGCACTAAGCTTGCAACATTTCTCTCTACCAAAACCAAACTTGCAAAAGTGTGCTTAATTTTATAAATACTACAAAGTAAGCAGTACTAATTTTTCCTCTTCAAATTATTGAATAACCCACATCCCTTGAAACAGCATTCAACCCCACTAAAACCAAATGAGAACGTGAGTAAGAAGTTGTTCACTGTTTAATATAGCAAATACTCAGTGTTTACTTTAACAGAATATTTCAGATTTGGGGAGAGACAGAAAAAAGAAAAGATGGCTAAGTAAGGAACAGCTTCTTGCTATGGCTATCTCCCTTTCTTGCATGCATTGTTCCCAAAACTCAATAGCTTAAAACAATAGTCACTGATTTCTCAGTTTCTGTGCGGCAGCAATCTAGTGAGCTCAGCTGGATGCCTCTGGCTTAGGACCCATCACAGAGCTGCAGTTGGGAGTTCACTTAGGGAAGCAGCCATGGAGGTATGTGTGTTAAGAGAAAGAGTACACTTTTAAATTCACTCATAGGTATTGAGGAAGGACCTCGGATCCCTCGGTGGCTGTCAACTCGAATATTAGTTCCTTGCTGCATGGATGCTTCTCCCCAAGGTAGACTGAAACATGGACCTGGCTTCTCTCAGACCAAGTGGGACAGGGGGGAATAAAAAGGAGGCCCAACAGAACAGTCTCCACACTTGAATGGAGAGTGGGATATGACTTTCTCATGTACTCTGGTGCCTCACATTTGACCATGTCCCCTGGAGGAGGAGACCTGGTGGCACTCAGAGGAAGGACAGCAGGTTACCGAGAAGAGACTTGATACCCTATGAGCATATACAGGGGGAGGTAATCCCCCTCAGGAACAGTCATAGGGGAGGGGAATAAGGGGAAAGGGGGAGGGAGGGAAGAATGGGAGGACACAGGGGATGGGATAAACATTGAGATGTAACAAGAATAAATTAATAAAAAAAAAGGAGGCCCAAAATAGAAGTGAGTCACTTTGAAATCAAATCTCAAAAGTGACCTCCCATCACTTTGCCAAATTCTGTGAACTAGAAGGGGGAGACGCAAGGTCTAAGGCATACCCAAGAGAAAGAGATTACACACAAGGTCTAAATACCAAGAGAGAGGCATCACCAAGGCTCACCTTGGAGATGGCCTCCCACACCTTAGCGGGTTTTATCCCCTCAGCCACCACTGTAGCATTTGCATCCTTATTAAAATGTGAACTACCAAAAAAACTTAGCCAGGCATGGTGGCACATGCATATAATCCCAGCGCTCGGGAGGCAGAGGCAGACAGATTGCTGTGAGTTTGAGGCCAGCATGGTCTACAGAGCGAGTCTAGGGCAGCCAGGACTACACAGAGAAACTCTGTCTCAAAAAAACAGAAAGAAAGAAAAAAAGAAAAGAAAAGCTCAATCAACCCTCTGCTCTGGTACAGCAGAAGATTACAAGGAATTTTAGGTGGACATGAGTTATAAAACCTGAGTAGTAAGTCATTTAATGTCTCTGAAGCATACCAGCATGTCAATAACAATGCTATATAACATACAGGCCTGCTAGAAGGGTTGAATAACGTAATATGAACAAAAAAACCCTAGAATGTTTGACAACTAAAAAGCATTTTGTAAAGTTAACTCATTATTACTATTAACATCAGCAGTTTAGTATTTTGAATAGCCCACATAAAATAGAACAATTTAAAAGCAAATGAGAAAGAATATATAAAGAAACCCAACCCTATAAAACAAATGCAATAGATAATTATAGATCACCCAAAAACAGCAGAATATGCATGTTTTCAAAATGCCTATAAGGTATATTCTAAAAAAATACCTAGGTTAAAAAAAAAAATTAAAAAAACACACGGCAACAAATGTTAGTGATCGAGATCATGAGAATGTGCCATGTGACCATAACAAAACCAGCCTAGAAACTGATCATTGACAATAGGAAGATTTCTAAAAATTTGAAATTAAGCACATTTCTAAATAATCTATTGATTAAAGGATGAATTTCAAGAGAAAAATTTAAAGAATGCATTGGACAAGATGCAAATGAAAAGAGAACATCTCAAAGTTTGTGGGGCACACATATTAAAAGAAAAGAAACGTCTCTAAACAACAGGTTATTCCTTCAAGGACCTATGTACAATGAGCAAAATGGGGATAATAAATGAACATCAAAGCAAGTAGCAGGAAGGTAGTAAAAATCGCACTATAATTAAATAAAGGAAATCATTAGAGAAAATCAATGAAACAAGGAAACATGAAAAAATCTTGGTATAATGGTTCATCTCAATTGTCAACTTGACAAAATCTAGAATCACCTGGGAAATGGGCATCTGGGCATCTTACTTCACAGGAAGGAGCATCTTGATTAGGGTACTTAAGACTGGTGCCCTTCCTTAGGCTGGAATCTCAGACTATAGCTGAGGAGAAAGTGACGTGAGGACTAGCATTCATCTCACTCTGCTTCCTGACTGTGGATACTCTGTGACCAGCTGCCTCAAGCTCCGGATGCCACGCCTTCCTCCACCATTGTCCCCTGGGACTGTGACCCCCCCAAATAAATTCTTTATACTTGAAATACTCAAGTATTTAATCATAGCAACAAAGAAGTAATCAAGACTTCTAGAAAGACAGAGAAAAGAAGTCAAGACCAATTACCAAGATTTGGAATGAAATGGGCCATGCTATAAGACACAACAGATATCAAAAGGATAGTTAAAAACTGTAATATCATACATATAAACTTGACAGTGTAGAAAAATGGACATATTAATTGCAAAAAACACACTGGTCCAACATACCTGTTATAAAATAGGTCCATTTTGACATTAGTAGTCTCTTAGTTTTCCTCAGAACTACAGCTCAGATCTCGGTGATGCTGTGAGTTAGTGTAGAACCAGAGTTCTGACTCCAGTGGCCCCAGAGTTCACTATGGGATAGGGTTCTGACTCGAGTGGCCCCAGAGTCCACTATGGAATACGGTTCTGACTCAAGTGGCCCCAGAGTCCATTATGAGATGGGATTCTGACTCAAGTGGCCCCATAGTCCAAGATGGGATAGAGTTCTGATTCCAGTGGCCTCAGTCCACTACTGGATAAAGTTCTAAATCCACTGCTACCACAGTTCACTGCAGGACTTGGATTTTCACTCCATCTGCTTGCCCTGGTTATCACTGTATGACCTGCCAGTGACCCTTCTGCCACTATGCAAGACCAAAACACCTTGGCAAACTCACCCAGGAATCAGAAGCAAGCTTCTCTCTCTCCACCGCTGAACACATGCAGACAGCCCTCTAAGCAGACACAGAAACATGAAATAATCAAATAGAGTTGGAAGAAGGGGAAGCTAAAACTCGATGAGACGGCTATTGCAAAAAAATGTATAAAACATGACAAAGAAACACAAATCATATGACACATGACCCATTCCCAGCATCCCTAGGATGAAAGCCAAAACCACAGAGATTGCTAAAATGTGTAATAATTCAGAATCTTAATTTTTAAGTGAATTAATGGCCATATAAATGAATCAAACAGATCCAAGAATTAAGGATATCTGACTACATCTGAACAACACAGTCTCGAAGTGAATCAAGCAATTAGTAAGTTTCAGGAGAAAAGTTCAAAACTGAAGGAAAATGAAACTGTAACATCAAAGATAGAATCAGATGGAAATGAAAAAAAAGGGTTAACCAAATGAAAAATCATATCAGAAAACATCATCCATATGCAAGAGGGATAAGTTTCATGGATAAAGGACAAATTAGAGACATTAATATAGACATATAAAAGGGGAAATTAATAAACATGAGCAATATTCCCAAATAGTTTATTGTATGTTAAATAGGCCAGACCTGATCTGTAGTATAGAGGAAGAGCTGAGATAAAGTCAAAAGAAATACAAAGCTATTCAGTGAAATTGTAACAAATACTCAAACCTAGAGACAGAAAGAAAGAAAGAAAGAAAGAAAGAAAGAAAGAAAGAAAGAAAGAAAGAAAGTTAGAGAGGACACTGGCCTGCATCATTCCCAAACTCCAGCTTTAGCTTTGTGCCCATTTCCAGTACCAGCCTAACCTACTAGGTCTGCTAGACCCAAGCCTGCCCAAGCCATGTCTAAGCTCCATGCCTAGTCTGGCCCACAGATGTGCTCTGACCCAGCCTGGTGACTCTGCCTTACCCTAGCCTGCCTGCACACTCTCTAACTCCCAGACTGTTTTGCATATCCAGTGTACAGGCCCAGTCTCTTGAGTCCAGCCTACATTGTCTCCAAACTGCAAAATTGATCCTAAACACACACACTCTGTAACGGTCAGCCTGTCGCATCTGCCAAGCCTTACCCCAGGAGGGCCATACCCAATACTTGCAGGCCTAGCCAGAAGTGGCTCCAAAAATAATCTACAGATTCAATACAATTCCAATATCTTCTGCATAGAGATAGAAAAAAAATCAAGAATTCATATAGGTTCATGAGAAGCCAAACCAATCCTGAGGAGAAAGAATATGGCTGGAGGTATCATAATGAATGACCTTAAATTAAACTGCAGAGAATTGGAGCAAAGATGTCCTGGTTCGGGTATGAAAACAAATAGACCAAGGAAACAGAATGAAGTCTAACAAAGCTATGACCACGTAACTTTTCAGAAGGATTCTAAAATGTGCAATAGTGTGGTGCTAGCAAAACCTGATATTCACTTACAGAAGACTGAAATTGGATCCCTTTTTCCTATACAAAAATCAACTCAAAGTGGATCAGTACCTGGATTTAAAACCTGAAACGATAGCCTACGACCATATCGTGGGGGGAGGAGGTCTCCCTCGGTCTTAGACCTAGGGAAGGGGAATAGGGTGAAAGCGGGAGGGAGGGAGGAACGCAAGGATACAAGTGAGGGGATAACAACTGAGTTGTAATCTGAATAAATTAATAAAATTAAAATTTTTAAAAGCTGAAATGCTAAAAGTGCTAGAAGAAAACATAGGGAATACACTTCAAGAAATAGATTTAGGTAAATCAGGCAAGAAGTTTCTGGAACAGAACTCCAATAACACAGGAGCTAGCACCAAGAACAACAGATGGGATTAACATGAAATTAAAAACGGTTTGCACAGCAAAAGAAACAATGATCAGAGAAAACACATAGTCCACAAAGAGACAGAATGTCCTCACCAGCTTTACTTCAGGCAGGGGACTAATACCCAGAATTTAAAATGAACTGTCACAATTAAAAATCAAAACGTCCAATCAATAAATGAACTAGTAAAATGAACAAATAGTTTGCAGAAGAAAAAACACAAATGGACACAAATATTTTTGAAAGCGTTGATCATCCCTAGTTATCAGGAAGTGAAAATTAAAATCACTTTAAGACATCACCTCATTCCTTTCAAAACAGCCATCATCAAAAAATCCAACAACAAATGCCAGCAAGCATGTAAGCAAAGAGCAGCTCATGTTCTCTGTTGGCAGGCCTGCCAGTTCAGACATTATTGAAATAAAAAAATTAAAATAGAACCACCATATGACCCAGCCGTATTTACGCAAAGGGCTCCATATCCTACCACAGAGATACGCGTGTATCCATGTTCATTGCTGCTTAATTCACAGGGCTAAGAAATGGAACCCCTTTTGTTGCCCATTAACAAGTGAGTGGATAATGAAAATGTGGTCCATAATCACAATGAAACTCTCTATTCAGCTATAAAGAAAAATTAAATTTGGAGGGAAATAGATGGATCTGGAAAGGAAGGTATATTAAACAAGGTGACTCTAACTCACGAAGACAGTTCTCTCTTAACTGTGACTTCTTGCCTGGAGAGAGGCATGGGGGGGGGGTGGGACCTGAGGCATGGGAAGGGGGGGTAAGGGGAGCCTGAGGCATGGGAGGGGCTGGAGGGAAGCTGAGGCATGGGAGGGGATGGGGGGCCTGGGTTGTGTAAATGTAGTTAAAACCCAGAAGACTAGACAGGCCAAAAGAGGGTAAAAGTAGGTTAATGTGTAAGGATAGGAGTAGGCAAACTGACACATCGGACATAAAGAAAGATAAAAGACAAGAGGTAGGGGGAGGCTACAAAGTAGTAGGAGGCGGTAAGGGAGAGAGATGAGGGTAAAGGAGAATCTACTAAGATGCATTGTGTTCAAAAATGCCATAGTAATATCTGATGCTTTATATGCTAATATAATTTTTAATATGTGAAATAACATGTAGAGGGGCCAGAGAGATGGAACAGTAGTTAAGGGCACTGCTTGCTCTTCCAAAGGACCTGGGCTCAATTCCCAGAATCCACATGGTGGCTCACAGTGATCTGGGACTCTGTGGGTACCTGATACACAAGTGGTACACAGTCATATGTGCAGACAACACACCCATATGCGTAAAATAAAAATGAAGAAATTAAAAAAATAATAATAGCATGAAGAGAAATCAAGGAAAACGCCCAATGCCAATCTTTAGCCTTGACCCCCAAACACATGTACATGCAGACATGCACATATGTGCAAATAAATTTTTAAAAATAGAGTTTGGAGAGCCTTGCCACTGTTAAGAATATGTATTCCTGATTTTCCAATTCAATATAACAAGCAATGTTTGGAGAATTCTCCCAAATATTTAAAGAAGGATTAGCTGCAGCTCAACAACATCCCCTTCATAAAATGGAAGAAAGAAAAAAAAACAAGAAATACCTGCAATTCGTTTTATGAAGTCTGACACTGAAACCAGATAGAGATAGTACAATAATAATCTTTTTTTAAGCCACAGTGTTTTTGTCTGGAGCAGCCATCTTCCAGTAATTTGAGAAATAACAAGTACAAAAGGAGAGGGGAGAGAGGCGCCCACTATATGTTCTTAGGAAACATAGAGATCGTCCTCTGGTCACATGCGTGCACATCAACAAGGAGGGTGATGTTGCTGACAGCAATGGAATGGGTCCTGCTCCAAAAGAAACATCCTTAAAAGGTTACCATGGTAAAAACCTTAAAGTGTCACTCAACATCCTGCTGGCATTGTTGTAAACAAGCCAGTTAAGGGCAAGATTCTTGAAAAGGGAATTAATGTGTATTTTGAACAGATTAAGCTCTGTAAGAGCGATAGCTTCCTAAAATGGGTGAAGGAAAACTATCACTGAGTAAATAAATAAAGCCAAAGAGGAAGTCACTTGAGTTCCTGCTCTGCCCACAAAGCGCTCGGGTTTTATGAGTACAGAAAGGAGGCTAAGCTGGGTGAGCCTGCTCCCTAGGAATGTATGAGAAATAAAATACCTAAATTAGTGTCCTACACCACTCATAAATATGGACAAAATTATTTAAAATATTATCAAGCAGAACTTAGCAACCTATAAAAAGAATTATACACCATGACCAAGTGAAATTTATTTCAGGTAAGCAAGTCTGGTTCTATATTCAAATGTTAGTCAATACAATTTACCATAGTAACAGCTGAGGAAGAAAAATATCACATGATATTATCAGTTGGTGCGGTAAAAGCAGTTGACAAAATTCAACATATTTTTATGATAAAAACTTGCAGAGGAAGAAATAGAGAGGAACTTTCTCAACTTTATAAAGAGCTATAAAGAACTTTTACCAAGCACTATACTCAACAGTAAACAACCAAATACCTTCTTCCTAAAATCAGGAACAAGTAAAAAATGTCCACTTTCATCTTTCTTAATTAATATAGGGTTGGAAGTTCTGGCAAGTGCAGTCAAGTAAAAAAAAAAAAATAGGCACATAAATTGGAAAAAATAAAAGTATTTCTGTCTGCAAATGATATGATTTTCTACATAGAAAATATTTTATAGGACTAGCAAGTGTATAATTTCAAGTTTGTACAAGATAAAAAAAAAAAAAACAAAATTGGTTATATTACCATACAGTAGTAAATGATGCATCAACAATGAGAATTTTGCATATAATATGAACAATAGTTGCTGAAAAGAGTTAGGTATCTAACATAGGGTGTGCAACTATACACTTAAGACAATAAAATGCTGGTAAAATAAATGAAAAGAAATCTAAGTGAGTGAGTTTTGTTTCTCTCCTTGACTGGAAAACTCAAAACAGTAAAAATGTCAATAAAGTTTAACACAATTCATATTAAAATTACAGTAAGATCCTTTTATAGGTAAGACTATTCTAAAAATCTCTTAAGCAAAGATGTTATAGAGAAAGAAATGAAGATGGAAAAATCATTCTGCCAACTTCAAGTCACGTCATATACCTATAACAGCTAAGAACATACAGTGTTTAAGAGATTGACATGGATAAATCAATGTAATTAAGAACCCAGAAATCTACCCAACTGTGTTTATTATTCAGCCTTAAAGGAGAATGAGGCATTGTCCCTCATAGGCAAATGGATGGATGTGTAGATCATTGCTATATTACATTTTCTGTTGCTGTAAAAAAAAAAAAAAAAAAAAGCAATTTAAGGGAACAAGAATTTATTTTGGCTCTAGGTTTAAGATGGTACAGTCAGTTATTTCCATTAAGGACTGGCAGAGTTAATGACAGCAGAAGCAGGTAGCTGGAGCTTTTCACATCTGGAAACACTGGGACGCAGAAGAGCAGGTTGCCATTTTCACCTTTTTATTCAGACAAGAATCCTAGCCTAGTAAACAGTGCCACCTATATTCAAGCCAGGTCTTTCTTCCTTTTACAACTCTCTCTGGAAAACACCTTCACAGTCACACCCAGAGATGTACCTTGTATGTAATTGCAAACCCAGGCAAATTAACCATGAAGACTAACTATCACAAGCTGTTGTGTGACAAGACCTTGCCTAGGAAAATGCTACACACACCCATACACACACACATACACACACAAACACAGTCTACTTACCCCATACAGGGAACAAGAGATCAAAGTATAGATACCACCAAAATCTAACTTGGTGAACCAATCAGATCTATAGGGGTTACTTACTTACAGAAGCAGAAATGACTCATAGACAGCTACATCACTGAGGCCCATCCCAACATGGGTGACATCTCACAAAAGCTAGAAACATAGAACACACTACACAACCTACAGGCCACTCAAAAGAAAATGGAGAGCATCCCTTCTGGGTGCCTCAGTTGATCCCAACCTCTTCTGGGTTTCTGGTTCTTCTAGGTCGCCCATCTGGTCCTCTTTGCAGCTTGCACCTGTGGCAGTGTCCACACAGAGGGCATATTTTCATCTCTCACTGACAGAGTTGTCTTTGCAGCTTGGCTTCTCTGAGAATGACTCTCGGCAGTCTTTCCTTGCTACACAGTTTCTTTACCCTTTCTTCTACTCTTACATTCTATCAGTCAGTCCCCTCTTCCACTGTGATCCCTGAGCCTTGGAAGAACTGACTATAATGCCCACATATGGCTAAGAATTAGGCCATTGAGCCACAGCAACAGTCACTTGTTCTCAGGAGCTTCGCCAGCAGTTATGAGTCGATACTCAGCCATGGAGATCTGCGTGCATAGACACGAATGTATAGAAGGCAGTTTGACAGGTGCATCGCATCCATTTATTAAAGAAGTTGCTTCCCCTTTGGGTCCTGTGTCCTGGCTTATAGTACCAGTGCAAACTCACTCTTGTGGATGGACCTTAACCCCATCAGAAAGTTGTTAGTAGTCTTACTCATGATATACCTGAGCCACTGCTGCACGATCAGGCATACCCTGCCTTGCATGTTGGCATTTCCACACACAGGGTCTGGGGCCAGGCAGGAATGTCAATGAAAGTTTTCTACTAGCAGCCTGTGCGGCCCCTTTTGGGACTATAAAAGCCAGCCATCCTGGGTGGGAGTTTCCAGTTCACTCCCAGCATAATCTCTCCATATTCTACAGTCAAAGTGTGTGGTGTCTTCAGCAATGGGGTCTTACTGTCTAGTTCTGGCATATAACTAACTGCAGGAGCAAAAGGCTTCATGGTCTGTCAGGCCTCAGGGGCTTCCCTGGCCAACAGTTCATAGCCTACCCTTGGCACTGGGGTTTCCACTCAATAACCTCATAGCCTCACGAAGTGTCCTTTTCCACACACGTAGGATACCTTTTTAATTTAAACTTCTTAGCTGTTGTTTTAAGAACATATTTTTCCTTCTGACTAACTCAGCCCGAGTAGGGTTGTATGGTAGTTGGAAGCTCCATTGTAACTATCTGTCTTCAGCCTGGTTCTACCATCTGTGTACCAGGAACCCACAGGACTGAGTAGTATCTCTTCCAATACATTATCTGCCTTAGCCATTTGTTCAGTTGCTGGGGTGGGGGGGTGTTCTGTAGATTTAAAGGATGCTGTCCCTAGGGCAGCTTATATGGCATTGATGACAGGTTTGTAGGCTATTCCTTGTTACTGTAAGTTTGCATACCACCTTTGCATACTTGTACAGAGTTTGATTCTGTATTGCATCAGAAAGGGGTTTAATGCCAGAAGGACTTCAATACAGCCCTTTGTCAGATAAGATGTTATTGCAGTCACTGAGGTGGAACCAGTTATGGACTCACCTGTTGCAACACTTCATATGCTCCTTGCAGTTGCTTTTACAGTGCTGTGTACCAAGCTTCTGCTCCTTTCTGTGACTGAGACCACACCCTTATTGGAACCATTTGCTCGCTTGCTTTCCCCCTCAGGTATAGCCTTCTGGACTCCTGGTGACTTTTAACAGGAAGGGACAGTGGAGTTGTGAGGCACATGGCTGTTTATCCTGTCCTAAGAGGACCTTAGCCTGCTCAAAAGCTTCTTGACCCTTCTTGTTGTGATCCCATATATTATCAAGTTATACAGAGATTGGGCAGCATGGGCAAGATGGGATATGAAAATCCACCAATATTTCAAGAGCCCCCAAAATGCTTCTAACTCCTTTACATTGACAGCACAGGCTGTTGTAAGATTTTGTCAATAACATTATTAGGTATCATATGCATCTTACCAGACCATAATACCCAGCACCATGAGGATGACATTGTCAGTTTCTCCTGCCAGCACAAGATATAGTCTGCCCCACCTTCTATGCCAGCTATATTGGCTTCCATGTACCTTGGCGGTAGGAACCTGGGTAAGCACTTCTACCCTGAATTGTTTCCCAGCAGAAAACCCCTGTGGCTTTCTCAATGCAATTAATTTGGATTTTTATGAGCTGGAAAATCTGATGAGTAGGGTCTTGCCGTCAAGGTACCTTCCCAATGTCCCCGTGGAGAGTAGAATAGTCTTCTTTGTTGCACTGATCTTCTTAACAATCACAGATACTTCAGCTACCACCTCTTTGTTTATAACTTCAAATCACTCATGCTTCTTTCCTCACCAAACTGGACATTTCTCCTATCTTTCTTCTTTGGATTTCCATAAACCTTAGTAAGCAACAACCATGCAGTGGCCTCAGCCTTGTGCCATCTTGAGATTTTTCTCAACAAAACAACTTGATCCATCACTTTTGAATTCAGCTTCACTCAAGTTACAGGTAAAATGCAGTCATATGTTTTGCCAGAATGGAATACAAATGGCCTAAAGCCCAATTCCCAATCATCATTTTCCCCCTTAGAAACGTCATTGAGCTGGGCCTTTACTGGCCTCACTTCTACTGGGCCTACTGTTTCTAGCACTTGGTGTTTCTGTAGACCACAAATTCAAACTCTTCCATAAACTAGTTCCAAATGCTTATGAAGCTCATGGACAGGTAGTCACAATAGCCCCATTTCTCTGCACCAGTTTTCTGTTAGCTACTTTTCTCATTGCTATGACAACATTTAACAAAAACCAACTTTATAAAAAGAAGGGTTTGTTTGGGTTCCTGGCTTAAGAAGGTACTTTGATCTCGGTGAGAAAAGAATGGTAGAGTCTGAGGCAGCAGAAGCCTTCTCTGAGGCCACTTACGTCTGAGAAGGCCAGGACACAGAGAACAGGCCATGCTGGAGCTCCTTACCTCTTCTTATTTAGACCAAAGGGTGGGGCCACTTTCATTCAAGCCAGATCTTCTCTCTGTCCTTAAGCTTTTCATGAAATACCCTCACAAATGAACCTGAAGATGGGTCTCCTAGGTAATTCCAAATCCAGCCAAGTTAACAATAGTAACCATCATAACTGTGCTAAATGAATAAGCCTCAGAAAGACAAATAGCATGTGTTTTCTCTCATATGTAGAATCTAGGGGGGCGGAAATAAAAGGAAGACCATATTAGTGATGTGATAAAATCCTATGACCATGACTGAGGCAACTTACAGAAGGAAAGGGTTTAGTTGAGGCCTATGGTTCCAAAACAGTAAAAGTTCATCAGCATCACAAAGGGAAGTGTGGCGGCAGGCAGACATAGCCACGGGAGCAGCAGCTGAAAGCCCATGTCCTGAGCTACAAACAAGGAGCTCAGTGCAAATTCAAAATGATACAAGGCTTTGAGCTCTCCAAACCCACCTTCAGTGACATACTTCCTCCATCAACAACCACCCAAAGATGATCACCAGTTGAGAACCAAGCATGCAGCCAGAGACAATGGGAACCATTTATCATTTGAACCACACCTCAGGACAATAAGGAACAGATGAGAGGAGATAAGAGAAAGTAATGAAGGTGACTCAGGTAGGGTCACAGTGCATCACCTGCTTGTATTAAAATGTCACAATGAAACCTACTGTTTTTAGTATTAATATGTGGTATATATAATTAGTATATAGGAATATTTTAGGAATAAAATTTTAAAAATTAATCCATGTATTCCCAACTTATTTTTGATTATGATGCAAAAATAATTCAGTAAGTAAATGGTGCTGAAAACCATGGGCATCAAGAGAGAAAGGAGAAATCTCACCTAAGTCTCAGACTTCACACAAATATTAACTTAAAATGAACCACAGATTCAAATGCAAAAGTGTAAAACTGTAGAATTAAAAAAAAAAAAAAAAACCACAGGAGAAAACCTTCATGATGTAAAACTAGTCAAAAAGTTCCTAGACTTGACACCACCAAAAGCTTCATTAAAACACACACACACACACACACACACACACACACATACACACAGCAAATTTCGCATTATCAAACTAATCAAAATTTGAAATGTTCACCTTTGAAGGACCTTTTTAAGCAAAAACAAGAAAATAAGCCACAGACTAGGAAAAAATATATGCAAAACACGTATCTAAAAACAGACTCACTTGAAATATATAAACTATACACTTGACAGTAAAAAAGCAAGTAATGTAATTAGCTAAGTCTTTTGCCCCTCCTTTTTTTTTTCACCACAAAAGTACATACACAAATAGAAAACAAACCCATACAAAAAGGGGTCAGGGAAGCTGAAATCAAAGTGAGTTCCTTCTACACACCTATCAGAATGGATACAGTTACATAGATATAATCGATACTAGATAATAAATACTATAATAGATACAGGTACATAGATATAATAGATACTAAACATATGGCTATGATATGAAGAGCCCTAGGTAATGTGACTCCATTTTGTCAGCAGTCACCATCTTGAGCCTGTCCATAAGTTCACCAAGAGCCAGGGAAGATGCAGGAACCTAGATCACATGTATGCTGAAGGCAGGAAAGGAAGATCGCAGGCCAGATTTAAAAATAGTTGGCAAGGGCTGCCCATGAAGACATGCCCACTTCCAGGGGGTGCCAGTGGACAAAAGACCAAGTGGCCTGCCCACAGAGGGAGCCACTACAATGTGCAAATATGTGGTGGAGATCTGGGAGAGAAAGAGAAGCAGAACAGTTTGAGCACTGGGAAGGGAAGTGGAACCAGAGGCTCGAGGGTAGAGAGGAACAGCCTGATGTGAGTAGCCTGTCCTGCCACCTGAGGCCATGGTAAAGTCCTGGCCCTGATGCCACTGAGGTCTATGTCTGAGTCTATAGCCATCATGCAGCAGCTGGGGTCTGTCAGTTTCCATGGCCTATATTACCATCAGAGGCCATGTGAACATCCCTGGTCTAGGCTGCCAGCTGAGACAATGTTGATGGCCAAAGGCTGTGCAGAGCTAGTCTTGCCCCTCACTGGCTGTGGCATTCAGGAGAGCTGGCCCCACCCCTCACAGGCTGCAGCCCTCTGGGGAGCTGGAGAGCAGGTCCTGCCCCTTGCCTAGCAAAACGGTGAGCAGCACAATCGAGCTAACCTTGGTTGGGAGAGGGAAAGCTGGGCCCAAGGTCTTCCCTGCCCCTCATCTGCCATGTGAAGGCATAGGCAAGGGAGAGATGCCTTCTACCTAACCCCTCTCTCTGTCTGCTACAGGCAGGAAAACTGGCTCCAAGGGCATGAGAGTGAGAGAGATGGCCTGCAACTTGCTGGCTGTGGCATTCGGTGAGATAACCAGGACAGTGCTGGAGAGCTGACACTGGTGGGGTGGATACTGGGGAGAGCTGGTGGGCTGACCAACTCATCTACCACCCAGACCCAGATCCAGGGCTTTGAGTTGGCCCACCCTAACATCTACCCCCATCACTGAACTTCTAGAGTGCAAGAAAGGGCCAGTCTCATAGATGACAAGGTTCAGGATCTCCATGACACAGGGCAACAATAGGATATCTAAGAGAAGTCCCAGCAAGGATCAAGTATTGATGGTGTAGCAGGAGCCAGGGACCTCTAACCAGACCAGGGACTTATCGCAGTGAACATTTGCAAGTAAAGATGCCTGGACAAAGGATTAGACTCGGTTACACACTGCAGCTTCCATGATGAAATGGGGTTTGTGCTTGGTGGTGGTGGTGGTGGTGGTGGTTTGGTTTTTACTTTTTATTTTCTTTGAGGGGGGGGGTCACAAGGGCAGCTATGATGGGATAGGTAAATGAGTGAGATTTTGGTGCATGATGTGAAATTCATAAGGAATAAATTTAAAAGCTAAAAAAGATAAATATCTGGCAATCTCTTTAAAAATTAAACACACAGCCAACATATGACCTAGTAATAACAACTTGGCACTTATCCCAGAGAATTTAAAAGTTATGTCTATTCAAAATCCTGTGCACAAATGCTTATAGCGTATTTACTTATAAGGCCCCAAACTGGAAATAATCCAGATATTTGTCAACAGGCAAATACTGAATTGCGGTATCACCATAGGATGGGCAACTTCTCAACAGTAAACAGAAACAAACTACTGACTCAGTTAACAATCCAGATGAATCTTGAGAGAACTGTCAGATTGAATAAGCCCAAACAGATGGCCACAGTCAGGTCTAATGTATAGTTTGTTCTTGGGGTGATAGAATCATGGAAGTGCAGACTGTATTAATGGTTGCTCAAGGGTCAAGGGGTTAGATGTGAGGGGAGTGTACACATGACTGTAAAGAACATGAGAGATTTTTGTGCTAGCGCAAATGGTCTATGTCTTGACTGTGTAAATGCCAACCCAACCTGACTGTGAGAGTATACTGCACTTTTTTTTTTTTTTTTTTTTTTTTGAGCTATTGTGAGCTCTTTGCGAGCTATTGGGTAAAGCGTATGCAATATCTCTTTATTATTAGTTATAATTACATCTGGATTTACATTTATCTCACAGTAAAAGCATTATTACAGAAAAATAGTAGGCTCCCTATTCCAGATTTCCATTCTCTTTGGACCAAGATACAATACCTTTCCTAGATTAAAGAGGCAGTTTTATCTTTACTCTATGTATAGCCCTTATCAAAAGACTCCAAGGTTCTCTGCCATGGAAACAGAATTCTCAAGGCATGGTATGACTCTGTCTCTTCTTCAGCCAACTTGACTGTTCCATACCCTGAAATCTACTTCCACCTCTGTCCCCACTGAAATCTAGCAGGTGGATCTATGGATATTTATTCTGGAAACACAAAGCACAGAAAACAGTTGAATATATGCAATTAAATGGGCATAATGACAGATAAGACAGGCCTGAATTTCTTGACTACTTTCTAAATTGTTTAAATGAATTCATTAATAGGCAGTTGTTCGTCAGTAGGCATTTTAAAAGGTAAACTACATTAAATTTAGTGTTTTAAATTGGTCAACTTTTGATTAATTTTACATATTTAGAGGTGGCACTTTTCATTCTTTTAGTACTGGGACTAGAGATCAAACCTAGGACTGTACACTTGCTAGGCTAACACTCATGCACTGGGTACATTCTATCTCCTTTCTTTCCACAATCCTTTCTCTGTTCTCTCTCCATCTCTTCCCTCTTCTCTCTCTTTCTGCAATGTAGCCCAGGCTGGCCTATAACTTAACATATTCCTGGGCCAGGTTCCCAAGTGCTGGGATTACTGGTACCACACCTGGCTCTCTGCCCCTCTTATCTCATACTCATGCACCACAATTTTTTATATTGTAAATAAAATCATGAACAAAAGCTTACCTTATTACAAAAGCTTTCTCTTGTTGCATGTTTGCTTATGCCAGATTGAGAGAAGGCAATTACTAGCATGTTTATGGTACCAGGGGTCAGAGGGTTGAAGAGAAAAACAGAACAATGAAGTGGGTTTTCTACTGCATGTGTATTGCAGACTCTGCTTTCACCATAAAAAAGAATGCTTTAAGAAACACTGATTTGGGGGCTGGAGAGATGGCTCAATGGTTAAGAGCACTGGCTGCTCTTCCAAAGGACCTGGGTTCAATTCTCCACACCCATATGGCAGCTCACAACTGTCTGTAACTCCAGTTCCAAGGGATCTGACACTCTCACACAGACATATATGCAGGCAAAAAAACCAATGTGCTAAAAATAAATAAATATTTTTTTAAAATAGGAAATAAAGTTTCTCTGAATTTGTCAATGAAAGATGGATGATACAGATGACAAAATTATCAAACTAAAAATGAGAATACATACAGAAAGAAAAGGGAACTAGGATAATTTTCCAGAACTTGGAGGCTATCCTTCTGTAAAAGTGAACAGATTTGCTTACAGAGCAGTAAGAGACACAAGCCTGAGGGTTGGCAGAGGCAAAGGAACAAAGGAAGTAGCAAAAGAGATCCATGTGAGATGCACTCACAAATGTTAGAAGCAATGGACTTAAAGGTAAAGGAAGCTACCAAACTAAAAATAGAATCAAATGCAGTTTGGCAGTTCTCACAAAGCTAAATATAGAGTTACCAGGTGACCCAAAACTCTGATCTGATATATGTTATCGAGACAATTAAAAACATAACTATACAGAAACTTGCATGTGAATATTTGTAATGTCTTCACAGGGTGATGAGCAAATCTTTTAAAATATGACATATATGTGTATATGTGCGCATATTAGAATATTTTCAGTAATGAAAGTATTAAATACCGATACTCCCAACCACCATGTGAAAACATAATGTTAATTAAATAAGGCCAACGCAAAAGACTGTGAACTATATTATTCCATTCCTATGAAAATCCTGTCATGGCAGCTCAAGGTACTGATGATAAGTGACAGCTGGGCACTTAGCCCTAAACAGGACTTTTATGCCACTCTGTCTAAGGATTGGGAGACATGGCACAATAGGGAGCATAACGAATATAAGATCCAGAGAATCAGGAGAAGGACTTCAAAATGCCATCCTCTAGGCATGAGGCAGCCATTGCAATCATTGCAGCTGTGGTCACTGAGCCTCCTGAAGACCAGCCCTGTTGATGGTCAGTTATAAATGAACAAAAATTCATGAAGACCCAACTCTCCCTGCTGAACTAGTGATGACTGAAAGATTCTGAGAGAAGCAAGCCATCCATTTCCCACCAGGCTCCAGTGGATAATTCCAAACCCATGCTAACACAAATGGCCACGTCTAAGCTCTAGTTCACAAAAGGAAACAAAAATCTATGATGAATGGCAGAAAGGGATTTGTAGTAAGGAGGGAGAGTTGACAAGGGTGGGGGGAGCAAATAATTAGAACGCATTTGACACATATCAGAAAATGTCAAAGAAAAAAATTCAACAACAATTTTTAAAAATAAAATGTCCAGAATCAACAAATTCATAGAAACAGGTAGCAAATTGGTAGTTGACAGAGACAGAGGCAGAGGGAATCAGAATTAACCATCACCCCGTTCTTTGTCGGGGGGTTGGGGGGTAGGTTGTAAGTGATCAAAAATTAGATAGAAATGATAGCTATACAACATTGTAAAATACAAAATTCACTGAATTATACTGTTCAAAAGGCTAATTCATGTTATATGAACTTTCTCTTGTAGACAAAGGATTAAAGAGCTAATATCTCTATGCATGGGTGAACCTTGAAAATATGATGTTAAGTGATAGGTGCTGGTGAAGAGGATCACAAAGCACCTGATTCCAATCATGTGCAATATCTCACATAGCTGAGTGCGTAGAGACAAAAAGGCAGGTAGAGGCAGTCTATGTGGAAGATGAGAGAGTTGGAAGTGCTAACCAACAGGTATTGGAGTCCTTATTGGATGAGGATCCTGTACAATTATACAATGTTGCACAAATCTGAATCTTTGTGTTTTAAGAAAATATATATATATATATATATATATATATATATATATATATATATATATATGAGAGATTCAAGATAGTGGCACCAAGTACCCACTGTATCTCAACAGCAGGACAGCAGTGAGAGCAGAGTAACTGACAGGCCTGCTGTAGACACCAAAACCACAAACGTCTATGCTTCCCACAAACTGGTGAGACAAGAGACAATAGTATGGGAAACTCTCAGATCCAACCCTAGGTCACACAGCTAAACCCCAGAAAAACTCCTGGGCTCTTGCTATTGCCACCTTAGCTTCAAGCCTTCCATATCTGAGTGGCACAGCTCTGACCATGGTAGTCCATTCTCACTGAGTGGAGACTTTCCAGATACCACAGCTTTAAGGCCCCAACCCCAGACCCCCCCATGAAGTAGTTACCTCCCAGGATAGGGGCATGTGGCTCCTACCTCATGTGCCCATACTGACTGCCACTTGGAGGAGATTTTCAGGATACTGTGGCTTACAGCTCCAACCTCAGCCCTTCCCAGAGAGTGAATACCTTTTTTGTTTTGTTTTGTTTTGTTTTGTTTTTCATATACACTTATTTTATTACATGTGTATAAAACAAACTACATGTGGCAGGGAGAACCATGTGACAATCATGAGTTCTATAAATGTTACATTCATAGTAATTTGGCTATTTGTATTTGCCAAACTTGAAGCAAATGTCTTTCCTGTCTTGTTGTGTCTAAATTTCTGAATGAAATTAAATATCTATCCATGGGCATGGCAAATACTTGTCAGATTCTAGCACAAGAATATATATCCTTAGTCTAACAGAAAGATATGACTCTATCAATATATGAGGTAAAATAGTTAAATAAGGTCTTCAAAGGTCTCAGAGATACACAGAATATGGCATTTAAAGATGTTTTTATAATCCTAAAGTTTCTTTGACAACAAGACAGGTTACTCCTGACAACACTCAGCCAACCTCAAAGAAGATGATGAGCATCAAAGAGCCTCCTTATGGAGATGGCTTCAAATGTATCAAACCAGACACTGGGGAAAATGTCCTTGTTCCTGCCCCAAACAGAATTCTGCCTAAAAATGGGCAGCTTAGATGTAGGCAGAGTTGATGGCTGCACTCTTCAAAGACAGGGTAAACAAGTCCTCAATAGTTCCTGCCTTGAGAATAAGTCTGGCAGAGATATTGGGCCAGAAGGTTGAAGATGAGGCTCCAATGCTATGGAGAGTGTTGGGTGATTGTTCAGGCAGTAAACTGTCTCAGTTAGTTTGTTCATTTTAGAAGCTGCTAACCTGCACTGCTGGTTCACTCAGGAATTTAAGTTTTATTCCTTTTCAAGTCTCTGAGGGGGCACTGAAGACCAGATAGTTTAGTTATACAATCAAGTTTAGTTGGTGAATACCTTTTGATACCCAGGAAGGTAGATACAACCGTGGGCTACCTGACTTAGTAAGCACAGAGTCTGAGCACAGAGACTGGGCCATGGGACCTCATTAACCTTGGAGCAAAAAAGCCAGTAGGGGGCAGCCAACTCCAGGACTTCCCTTCAAGAGAAGAGGGTCCCCAGATTCCTGAGGAGCCATTTGGTCCCCAGGATCAAAAAGCTGAGGAGAGCCCCTGGCAAGTCTCTGAGAACCACCTGCCAGTCTCAGACCATTTCCAACAATCTGAGGAGGGCACCTACAGAAACATCCAGCTTCCTACCAAGGCTCTGCACAATGCCCCAAGAACTTCAGCGGGCAACAGGATCTGCCAGCCAACACCATAGACAACCAGATGGCTAAAGGCCAATATAAAAACACAAGCAACAAAAACCACAGCAACATGTCATCTTTAGAATCCAGTTATTCTACAACAAGCAACCCTAGATCCCCTAACAAAATTGAAACTCAAGAAAATGACATTAAATCTATACTTATGAAAATGATAATGAAGGAAATGAGGAAAATCCTTAACTAAATATGAGAAGGTACAAGCAAACAGTTTAAAGCCTTTAGAGAGAAAAAGAATAAATCATTGATAGAGTTACAGGAAAATATGAACGGGTGAAAGAATTGAACAAATCATATAGAGAAATGGAGGAAAATACAAACAAACCGATGAAGGACATCAATAAAGCAATTCAAGATCTGAGAATGAAAATGGAAAAAAAAATAAAGAAAGCACAAACTGAGGAAATCCTGGAGAGGGAGAACTTGGGAAAGAAAACAGGAACTAAGAGGTAAACATCTCCAACAGAATACAAGGGATTGAGGAAAGAATCTCAAATGTCGAAGACACAATGGAAGAAATTGATGCAACGGTCAAAGAAAATGTTAAATCTAAAAAATTCCTGACACAAAACATCTGAGAAACCAAGGACACCATGAAAAGATGAAATCTAAGAATTATAGGAATTAAAGAAGCAGAAGACTCTAAGTTACATGGCCTAGAAAACATTTTCAATAAAATCATAGAAGAAAATCTTAAGAAAGAGATGCCTATAATCATATAAGAGGCCTACAGAACACCAAATAGATTAGACCAGAAAAGAAAATCCTCCTGCCACATAAATGTACAGAGCAAAGAAAAAATATTAAAAATTACGAGGGAAAAAAAAAACCAAAGTAAGATATAATGGCAAACCTATCAGAATCACACCTGACTCCTCAGCAGAGACCATAAAAGCCATAAGGATCTGGGCAGATGTCTTGCAAACCCTAAAAGACCACAAATTCCAGTCCAGACTACCATACCCAACAAAACTTTCAATCACCATAAATGGAGAAAACAAAATATTCCATGATAGAACCAAATTTAAACAATATATATGCTCAAATTCAGAAGATACTAGAAGGAAAACTGCCACCTGAGGAGGTTAACTACACACCCCCTCCCCAAAAAACACCATAGGATACAAATACCTTCACTACAGCAAAAGCAGACAAAACCACAGTTCCATAACCAACACCAAAATCAAAGATTTTAACAGTAACCAGTCAATTATATCTCTCAACATAAGTCGACTCAACTCTCCAATAAAAAGACACAGACTAACAAAATGGATTTGTAAACAGGACCCATTGTTCTGCTGCATATAAGAAACACACCTCAGCCACAAAAATAGACATTTCCTCAGAGTAAAGGGCTGGAAAAAAGATTTTCTAAGAAGATGGACCCAAGAAGCAAGTTGAAGTAGCCATTCTAATGTCTAATAAAATAGGCTTTAACTAAAATTAATCAAAAGAGATGAGGAAGGACACTTCATACTCATCAAAGGAAAATTCTACCAAGATGACATCTCAATTCTGAACATCTATGTCTCAATACAAAGGCACACACATTCATTAAAAAAATATAAACATGATCATCGTATTAGATTCTGCGAAAGTATTCATGTTAAAAGTCTTAGAGAGATGAGGGATACAAGACACATACCTAAACATAATAAAGGCTATATACAGCAAGCCAACAGCCAACATCAAACTAAATAGAGGGAAACTTAAATCAAATCCACTGAAATCAGGGACAAGACAAAGCAGTCCACTCTCTCCATATCTCTCCACTATAGAACCTGAAGTCCTAGCTAGAGCAATAAGACAACTAAACAAGATCAAGGGGATACAAATTGGAAAAGAAAAAGTCAAAGTATCACTATTCACCGATATGATAGTATACATAAAAGATACCAAGAATCCTACCAAGGAACTCCTACAACTGATAAACACCTTCAGCAAAGTGGCTAATACAAAATCAACTCAAAAAATTCAGTATACCTCCTGTAAACAAAAGACGAATGGACTGAGAAAGAAATAATGGAAATAACACCTTTTACAATAGCCACAAAAAACATAAAATATTTTAGTGTAATTCTAACCAAGCAAGTGAGAGACTTGTATGAAAAAACTTCAAGTCTTTGAAGAAAGAAATTGAAAAAATATCACAAGATAGAAAGATCTCCCATGCTCATGGATAGGTAGGATTAACATAGTAAAAATGGCCACCTTACCAAAATCAATCTATAGATTCAATGCATTTCCCATCAAAATGCCAACACAATTCTTCACAGATCTTGAAAGAAGATTCTCAGCTTCATATGAAAAAAACCATAATTCCTAAGACAATCCTGTACAATAAAAGATCTTCTGGAGGTATCTCCATCCCTGATCTTAAACTGTACTATAGAGCTTGGTACTGGTATAGAAACAGACTGACGGAACAACGGAATCAAATTGAAGACCTAGAAATAAACCCACATGCCTATAGACACTTGAACTTTGACAAAGAAGCCAAAACCATACAATGGAGAAAAATGAGAGACAGCATCTTCAACAAATGGTAAATGTAAATAGACCCATATTTATCACCCTGCACAAAACTCAAGTCCAAGTGGATTAAACTTCAACATAAAAACAGACATACTAAATCTGTTAGAATAAAAAGAAAGTGGGGAAGAGCCTTGATGTCTTTGGCATAATAGACAACTTTCTGAACAGAAAACCTACGGCTCAGGTTCTAAGATCAACAATAAATGGGACCTCATGAAACTGAAAGTTTTCTGTAAAGCAAGGGACACTGTCAACAGAACAAAGTGGCAACTCACAGACTGGGAAAGTATTTTCATCAACCCTACATCCAATAGAAGACCAATATCCAAAATATATAAAGAACTCAAGAAGTTAAACACCAACAAGCCAAATAATCCAATTAAAAAATGAGGCACAGAGCTAAACAAAGAATTCTTAACAGAGGAGTATCAAATGGCTGCAAAACATTTAAAGAAACGCTCAGTACCCTTAGTTATCAGGGAAGTGCAAATCAAAACAATTCTGATATTCCATCTTACACCTACGCGAATGGCTAAGATTAAAAAACTCAAGTGACAGCACACGCTGCCAAGGATGTAAAGAAAGGGGAACACTCCTCCATTGCTGGTGGGAGTGCAAACCTGTACAACCACTTTGGAAATCAATCTGGCACTTTCTCAGAAAATTGGTAATAGTGCTTCTAAATACCCAGCTATACTACTCCTGGGCATATACCTAAAAGATATTCCACCATACAACAATGTTTCTTCAACTATGCTCATAGCAACTTTATTCATAATAGCCAGAATCTGGAAACAACCCTCTACCAAAGAATGGATAAAGAAATTGTGGTACATTTACACAATGGAATACAAGTCAGCTATTAAAAAACAAAGAAATCTTGAAACTCATCCTGAGTGAAGTAACCCAGACCCAGAAAGACACTCATGGCATACACTCACTTATGAGCGGATATTAGCCCTATAATACAGGATAAGCACACTACCATCCACAGACCTAAAGAAGCTAAATAACAAGGAGGACACTAGGGAGGATGTTTGATTCTCATCCACAAAGACAACTAAAATAGACACCGAAATTGCTTGTAGAGAAGGAACAGGATAGGATCCTACCATAGAGGTCCTCTGAAAGGCTCCACCCAGGAAGGGATTGAAGCAGATGCTGAGACTCACAGCCAACTTTGGGGCAAAGAACAGGGGGACTGAGGGAATAGTTGGGGGATACAAGGAGAACAACAGAGCCAACAAATCTGGCCCCAGGGTGACCTACAGAGACTGATGCACCAACCAAGGACCATGCATGGAGAGGGCCTAGATCCCCTGCTCAGATGTAGTCAATTAGCAGCACAGTCTCCATAATATGGGGATTAGGGGATGCGTCTGACATGAACCCCGTTGCCCACTCATTGCTTACTTCCCCCTGGTGAGGCAGCCATGCCAGCCCACAAAGGAAGAGAATGCAGGAAGTCCTGATGAGACTTAATAGGCTGTGGTGAGATGGTAGGGGAGGAGGGCTCCCCCTTCCTGAGGACTAGAAGAAGTGTGGGATGAAGGAAGAGGAAGAAGGGTAGGACTGGGAAGAGACAAGGGAGAAAGCTACAATCAGGATATAAAGTAAAAATAACCAAACATTATATAGTACATATATATATATGTATATATATATAATGTAGTGCAAAAGTAGAACATAAGCCCAGCATGTACAAGGCCTTGGGTTTCATCCCTAATGTCGCAATAATGATGATGATGATGATGGTTGATGATATATTTTATATACATGAATAATATATTACTGTCATTTACTATGTTCCTATCATTCTCCATTATGGGGTAAACAAAAATATAAGTCAAAGCCACTCTACTTAGGGACTCTACCTTCTATTTGAGGATAAATATACACAATAAAATAGTGAGATCTGGGTGATAAATATAGTGATCATAGTTTCTGAAGAAGTAGATGCTCTGAAAGAGAACGGACTTGTTTTGCCCTTAGTGTCAGAGCATTCAGTCCATCATTGCAAGGAAAGCATGGAGAGTGGGAATTCGCAGCATGATGCATAAGGAGCAGACATGGATGACACCGAGGGCCTGTATTGCCTCCCAAGCGTGCTCTTTATGACCACTTTCCTCCAGGTATGTCCCCACTTCCCCACAATTCCACCACCTCCAAAAGCAGCACTGCCAATAGAGAGCAAGCAGTCACAACTTGAGCCTTTGGGGAACATTTCATGGTCAAAATATAAGAGGCAACATGCCAAAGTCTGTAATGGCACAAGTCCTGTTCTGTTACTCAGACATTAAACATTTTCTCAATTCATGCACAGCTCTGCTGGGGAAATGAGTCTTTAGGAATTGATGACTACCTTGATATGGGAGAAAAGTGTCAAAGATGACAGGACACCTAATAGAGTGATGGTGTCACTGAAGATGAACCAGCAGAAGAGATGTTGAAAGCACAGTTGATCTGAAGAAAAGCACTCAGAAAAGCACTATGCAGTAAGCAGGTGAAATAATTGATTTCTATTTAAATAAGTAAACAAGAAATGGCAGGCCAGGCATTGCTAGCACCCTGTGGGTAAGGAGGGCAGAGGAAGCATATCCTGAGACCATTTGTTCTTGTTTTTGTTTTGGGGGGGTTGGTTTGGAGTTGTTTTTTTGTTATGTTTGTTTTGGTTGGGTTGGGTTGGTTTGGTTTTTGGTTTTTTGAGACAGGGTTTCTGTGTGTAGCCTTAGCGGGTCTGGACTTGCTTTGTAAATCACACAGGCCTTGAACTCCCAGAGATCCACCTGTCTCTGCCTCCCTGAGTGCTGGGATTACAGGAGTGTGCCACCGCAGCCAGCTGAGATCTCTTCTTATACAACTTGATTCTACTGAATCAAGAGAATGAAATGGACTTTCATGAAAAGTGGATAACTGTGCAAAAAGCAAATGAATATTTGATTCACAGGCTTAATGTCGATATCAAACAACCAGGAATAAACCCCAAGAATTTCATTCACCGTAGTAAAGCTATTTCTACATCCTTGCCTACAGGGCATAATCTGGAGCAGAGAGATGGAGAAGGTCATACCAATGTGCCATTGAGCTTCAGCGGAAGTTGTATTGATACATGGGAAAGCCAGATAATTATCACCAGTAATCCATCTCTATATCACTTTACTATTATTATGGAACAGCCGTTTTCTTTCTTTGAAACTGGGACTGTGGGAGCAACATTTGCTTCCTTCTTTTCAGAAGCATCTCCAATTGATGGAGGGACCTGGGACTCTGCTCACCCTTAAGATCAAAACAGCATCCAGAACTGAACACGAACAACCATGGCTGGGGTACACTGGCCCAGGATCATTTGAAGTATTTAAATGTTACCTCAAATAAGTCTACATCCTGGGGAAATTTTTAACAGCACCTTTATCCATGAAAATATTTAGAAATAGCTTAAGAAATGATCTGTTTATTTCTAAGAGGAAAAAACACATCAAAGCATAAAGGCCAAGGAAGAAGGTACACTGGAGGTGGCCGACAGCCCTGACTGTATTAAAATGTTTTAATGGACTATTTACCAATGGGAGTATCTAACTTTCTTCCACACTTCTACATCATCACCGCACACAGCACTGGTGTTATGGCTTCATTTCTGTAAAACCTACATCTCGCGTAACCACACATAAAAAAGAAAAGTAGATCAAACCATGAAACTAGGCAGGATCATGGGCAAATTCTAATTTAATTCTTATCTTTTTTCAATTTTCCTATGTTAAACAAAATCAAAAACATTTTTCCACTGAGTTCCAGTCATGGAACTCAGAGCCTTATATATGCTAGGCAAGCGCTCTCCCACTAAGTTACACCCCCAGCCTCCAAAATGATTATAGTTTTAAAATAAACTTAACATAGACAAAGCTGGCCTTTATTCTCAAACTCAGTAATTGCCTGAATGAGTCATACCTTTCCCCACATATTTTAGAATTGGTAGTTGAAGTTTATTCTACTCGGTGGTAAAATAAGATATGGTCGTTTGTGAAAACCAGGCCCGACTGGGCTGCCTGCCTGCCTGCCTTGCAGGTGAGATCTCGGATAAAAATGGGTTTCATTGGGAGATAAAATGCACAGGTTGAATCACTTGAAGGGCAGGTGTCTGCAAGGTTCCGCATACCTGTCTTGATGGGGCCCGTTTCCCTGCAATGGCCTCCCTTGCCTATCTGTCCTAGAGCGGCGCTCATTCCCCCAATGATACCCTCATTGGCAAAAAGGACATAAGCCTGGCTTGGTATGATCAACTCTATCTCGAGCTTGTCCAGTCTCCCTTTGAGTACATTCTCTCTTGAAGTGTCTTGTCTGGCCACATCTGAAACATGTTTTCAGCCAGACTCCCCCAAAAGGTGACTGTCCCTGAACAGCAGAAGCTATTACTTTCCCCATTATGTGAGTAGTATCTATACTTTGGCAAATTTTCAGATAGTCATTCACACTTTTATATTTATAAGGCCTAGGGCTTCCTGACAATACTTATTAGCATTTTCAAAGACAAATTGTTTAATAATAGGCATGGCTCCCTTCACATCTCCAAAAATCCTTCCTGCCAATTGCATAAGGTGATCAACAAATTCCTGGAAGGGCTCCGAGGGTTCCTGGACCACTTTAGACAGCTGCTCTCCTGCCCCCTTATTAGGCAAGGACTTCTAAGCTCTCATGGCACAAATTGCAATCTGCGCATACACAGCTGGGTCATATTGTATCTGGGCACTAAGTTCAGAAGACAAACCCATGCCTGCTAGCATATCCACGTTTCTCTGTGGAACCCCAGGCACTGCATTACGTGTGGTGGTCTGAGTACACTGTTCTTGATAATCACTGTGCCAAAGCAAATAATCACCCCACAGAGGACTGGTCTACACATTTGTTGCCAATCACTAGGTGTTAAAAATTGTCCTGTGAAGGATTCAAAAATGGCAAGCGTAAAAGGGGCATGTGGACCATACGCCATAACTGCCTCCTTAAGCTGTTTTATGTCTTTAAACTAGAGGGCTTCATGCTGTCTCTGCGTTTGCCCTGGGTTAGTTGGGTGAGGCACTTCAACTACTGGAAAGACTACTCCCCAAAAGGGAGCAGAAGGCTCTGCCAAAGATAATTGACTTTGATAATCTGGGTTATATGCCGGGGGCCGCTCTCCTCTAGTTTCTTTTTCCTTGATCTTACACTCCCTCAACTTCTTCTTTAGGGCTCATATTTCAGAGGTTAAAGTTGCCTCTTCCTCCTCAGAATTAGAAGAAGATATATCAGAGGCAATCTCAGACGGGACCAAAGATATTACAGATTGCTCCTCCTGCACTTCATTCAGGGCAAGTTCCATACTTCCTAGCTGCTCTCTTATTTTCTCATCTTCATTCCTAAGTGCATGTCTAATGAGACTCCATAATGAAAAAGTAGCGATAGGAACACTGTTGGACCCTTCTTTTTGTGAAATCCTCTGGAGGTCAGACTTCACGTGATCCCAATCTTGGATATTTAGCTCTCCTGATACCATAAACCAAGGACTACTCAATTCTATTGTTTTTATAAAATCTTTATCAGTCTTATGCTTAATCCCAGTGCCTTGATCCTCTAACAATCTCACTAGTTGATCCATCAGAACCGTGGAAGATCATGTGGCACCCATTTCCAATACGCCCGTTTCCTACCTCCATGAGGCGCTGGCCAGCTTCCTCCCTTCTTTCTCTGATCTCGGTGAGACTTCCTCTTTTAGCGCCCAAGTCAAGGGCGAGGGACTGTGGATTTAACACACAATAAAAGAGTGGGTCCTTTGTGCTAAGAGAGCAACAGCAGTGGCAGCTTTTATTCAATGTCCAAAGAGCTTTTTAACAGGCAGCAAAGCAGGAATGCCACTCGCAAGTGAAATCCCTCAAGAGGCGATTGTGCACAGGAGGAAAAGTCCCGAGGAGGGGAGGGGTGCGTTCTCAGAGCCGTAAACATGACTAGCTAACCAACATAAACACAGACACGGAAGCTGCTAAAAATAGGACATGAAACAGCAAGACAGGCAGGCAGCCCAGTCAGGCCTGGTTCCCACAGTAGTTTGAATAGGTTTGGTCCCTATAGACTCCTGGGTTTGAATACTTGGCCCATAGAGAGTGGCGCTATTTGGAAAAGGTGTGGCCTTGTTGGAGGAATTGAGTCACTGTGGAGTGGGCTTTGAGGTCTTATATGCTCAAGCTATGCCCAGTGTGGTACACAGTCTCCTACTGCCCATAGGTCAAGATATAGAACTCTCAGCTCCTTCTCCAGCGCCATGTCTGCCTTCATGTTGCCATGTTTCCCACCAGGATGATAATGGACTAAACCTCTGAAACTGTAAGCCAGCCCCAATTAAATAATTCCTTTATTAGAGTTGCCAAGGTCTTGGTGTCTCTTTACAACAATGGAAATCCTAACTAAGACACAGGGCAGTGCAAAGGTTGTTGGAATGATCAGGACTAATCAGAAATGGAACATTCTACCAAATGTTAAAAATGCATGTACGTGTATATATGTATATAAAGTGTGTGTGTGTGTGTGTGTGTGTGTGTGTGTGTGTGTGTGTGTGAGTGAATGTGTTCATATAGATATGTCTAGTGTATCCTGGTCTAGAAAGGCCAAAGCATAGAAAAAGGAAAAGAAACAATGTCTTCAATTTTTCAGAGTGAATCACTATGTTCCTCTGCTGGCCACAGAATGACCCTTCCCCACACTCAGCTTGATTATATAGAAACCCTGCTCTGTGGCACTTCCCCACCCAACCACACTCAGCACAGGGTAGTGGCTGAACTTCATGTGGTTCAGATATACTGTGGCGATGATTTGAGCATCTGAGACTGGCAAGAAGGGTCTTTCTGGAAAAGCAGGTATTTCCAAGAGTATAGAAGTCATGTTTCGGGCCACAAAGGACTGTGTGCACAGGAAAGATCTATAAAAGAGCCTTGGCGCTGTGTTTGTGGGAGAACCCTGTGACTGGGAAGACCATCCAAATGGGTGCTCCAGGATGAAAAGGCTGTCCTAGCAATCTTCCAGCCTCATTGTGTCTGGCTGTTTATTAAAGGTAAAATGGGATACAGGCCCTGGAAATCAAAGTCTTAGTGAAGGAATGTGTCTTATCACTAAAAAAAAAATTGGAGGGAGGAAGGGAAAGGGGTTAATGATGTAATTAAATTATAATGGTGGTGCATGAGGCAGGAGGATCATTGTGAGTTCGAGGCCAGACTGGTCTACAAAACAAGTCCAGGACAGCCAGGGTTACAGAGAGAAACCCTGTCTCAGAAAAAAAAAATGTATAATCTCAAAAAATAATGTAAAAAAAAGAAAAATGAAATCACAACATTTTCAGGAAATTGGATAAAGCTGGAAATCACTACACTAAGCAAAATAAGCCAGGTGTATAAAGACAAACATCACCATTTTCTCTCTTCTGAAGATTCTAGGTTTTCATTTTTGTAAATGTGTATATTAGTATGTGAGGAGAGGTGTAGGCCATTAAGCTATAAGGGGCACAAGAGGGCAAACAGAAATGTTAAGGTGGCAGAGATAACAAATAAAATGCATGTGACGTGAAAGCAGAAGGGAGGGAAGAAAGGAAAGGGGGGGTAGAAGAAAAGGGAGGGAGGGAGGGAGGGAGGGAGGGAGGGAGGAGGCCATCAGGACGGATAAGGGGCACCAGAGGGGAATCTGGGAAGAGAATCAAGGAGAAAAACGTGGTGCAGGGAGATGCTGTACTGAACCCCCAAACTTTGTATGCTAATTTTAAAGCTAAGTTTTGAATTCTGTTACAAAAGTAAAAATCTTTAAGAAGAAAACATGTGCCCAAAGCTAAGATGTATGTATGTAACGAAATACTAAACTCAGACCAAATAGCTGACGGGCCCAACTCAGTAAACAAAGGTGTCCTTGTTCTCAACTGCATACTGGAAAATGACTTGTCCTGTGAAAGTGACCCATGCTTTAACAGTGATCTGACTCTGTTCACTGCCATTCTGAGTAACTACAATAATTCGATGTGTTTTCTGCTTGCTCCTCGGTGCATTTGTTTCCCACATTCTCACAGCCCTCCCCCCTTTTTTTTACCCAGTCTTTTTAGTTTTCCGTGTGCCTGAGGTGTCTCTTTCTCCTGTGTTGTACAGTTTATAATGTGTTAGACACAGCAGGGTCTACATGGATTATTTCCTTAGTTTCAGCCTATTTAAATTTAAATTCATCATATCCATTCTCCTCCACTATCAAGTAACTGAGAATTCCCCCGCCCATTGTTTCTAAAGCGAGCCTTCCATTACAAGACAGCTCCAGAGAGAGGAGTGGCCAGGGAAGGCATAGCAGAACAAAACGGCCTCGGTAACCAGAAAGGATCTGACTCTGTGACTCTTAGGATTTTTGCAAAAAAAAAAAGAAAGAAAGAAAAAGAAAAAGAAAACTTCACTCTCAGTTATAAATAATTTGGAAACCATAAAAATAAAAAGCTATTATTTGTTTATTATGTCATAATTTAAATCATGAGAAATACTAAGAATTGTTTATTTGTAAAAAAAAAAAAATATATATATATACCTAATTGAGGGTCATCTGAGCTACACTTGCTTTTCCTCTGTAGAACTTGCAATTTGACACGTGTCTTCTAAAGGATATCCCTTTGCTAATTATCCTTGTGCCTCCTTAGCTGGATCAGCTTCCAGTATTTGTCCTTTGCACTTTCACTGTTGTGAGACAGCCCTGACAGTTCCTTTTATGTGCCATATTGTCAGCTCCACTTCTGGGGCACCTCTCAGGTTTCTGCTCAATCATTTTCTTCATGTAGGTTGACAGATGTGTCTGGCTGCCTCTCTGGAGGTGTGTATAGGCTGTGCGAACATTCTTAGCTGTCTGTTCTGAGCACCATTCAGTTTGAGTTAAATTCTACCATAAGCATTATCACTTTTCATCCTAGTGGATGTTTCTTCCCTTCACCCATGGTTTTAGATACCATATAGCTTTACACCATTAAACAAGGGGCAGTAAGCAGCTATATCATTCTCTCTCTGTGTATGAACTGAGTAAGAGATGCACAGGGACAAATCACCCACTGTCAACCTTTGAGAAAAGTAACAAAGCCGGCCACAGAACTGATACCCACCCATTACTGATGGGCGCTTTAGCAACAGAAGATCTTGCCATACTAACTAAACATGATAGTTTGTGGGAGGACTGGTCCTATCTAATAGGACTCCAGTAACTGAAATTTATGTATATCTAAGTTATGAGCGAACCCCCCCAAAAAAAAACAAACAACAACAACAAAAACCACCTGTACTTACCTATACTTTCCTTTGTGTAATATGCCTGCTGCATAATACCAGTCAGGGTTCTGACCCATTATGACTAAACACAGCTAACCATTTATATTATGTTATCTTGGTACAAAACTTACAAAACCCACGTCTACAAAATGATAACCCATTATTCCAGGTGAAATGACTTAGAAAAATAACTAAACAGGTGTCTAATATTACATTCTTCCTAGTGATCTTGTCACATTAGTCACTCTGGGTATTTCTCAATATAAATTAAGAATAAAAACTAGGCACTACAAGATAGCTCAGTGGGTCAAATGCTTCGCTTGCAAGCAGTAAGACTCAAGTTCCGTTCCCAGAACCTCTGTTTAAAAAGGCTAGGTGGCTCACACTGACAGTCCCTGGGGACTGCTGGCCAGCCAGCCTAGCCTAACTAGTAAGCAACAGACTCCAGTGAGATCCCGACCTCAAACACAAGGTGGACAGCTCCTGAGGAACAGTTCCCAAGGTGGACCCCTCACACACATCTGCACACACATGAATGAACATAACAAGTGTGGAGAGCTGGGGGTATAGCACTAGAACTTACACAATCAGCATATGACCATCATTTCTTCATCCCGCGTTCACGGAGCTTATTGTTTATGAAGTTTTCACTCTCTTATTTAGTCAACCATTTCATGATCAACAGGCATCTTAAACTCTGGTGCGTCGACAGACTAAGCCTCTCTCCCTTGCTTATTTCCTTACAAAGTCTCTCTTGCTCTAGTCTTCCACTCTTGAGTTTTACATACCGCCTTTGGCTGAGATGCCCCTACTTTGGCTTTGAAGTGTGTTTCCTTTCTAAATTATTTTGCTCCCCTCCAGCCCAGGTGAGAATGTTTTTCCTGATGGATGGTGGTGTGCCCCTTCTCTGGCTCAGTTGTGACATTCTCAGCCCTCCCGGTGTACCCTTCATTGGATGTGCAATTATATTTTATACAAGTGGTTCCACTAAGGGAAAAACAGTACTAGAGGAAATCTTAAAAGCTACTTTTTCTAAAGAGCGTGACCCCGGTCTATAAAATGACCATTTATTCTAGATTGTCATGGAGCTTGAAGCAACACCTGACCAGATCCAAATATAGTGAAAGGGAGGCAGAATTTTCAGCATGGCTTTGTCCTGCCACACAGAGACCTTAGTGATGTTCATTCTTATCTTTTATCTTAAACGACACATTTTTGGGGGTAGATTCTGATTTGCAATAATGTATATATTTAAGGGGAAGCCAAAGCAGTCTTGGTAGGTAGTAAACACCAAATATATCGATTCTTTTTCTTAACTAACTTCTGTCATGACCCAGACAAATACCGTTTGTATCTTCTATTTCCTGCAGAATATAAATTCAAATCTGTCTTTGATATCTTTTCCTTTAGATCAGTATCTGTTTAAGAGGAGCATTTAGACACAGTGGAGCCCGATGAGTGCAGTTCCAGGGCTTGGCCACACTGAGGCAGTGGTGCATGGTTTTGTGACTGGCTTTCAGGTCTCTATATATGCCCCATAATGAGCAACAATACTCAAGAAATTAAACTCAACAACGCTAGATGTAATTGGATTAGTGGGCGCCTCCTTCTCTGTGTAAATGGTGGTGTGTGTTGATTTCTAAAAAGGGGCCTACACATTCAAATAAAAGCACACACTTTCATATCTCATAGTCGTGAGTTAGAATAACAAAGTAGACACATGGTCATGGTTCTGTAGAAAACTAAGCCACAGAAAAGGAAAGGATCTGCATCCTTACTGCGTGAAGCCATCAAGCTAGACACTCTCTCAATCCCCCTGCTCGGTACTCCTCAGTCATCACATTGTGATCATTCTTGCTTTGTCTGACCAGATGGAGAATAGCTGCAATTCTTAGTGAGTTATACAAATCTCAAATATAGCATGCTCATTACAATGGGACCCTGATTGTTGTGCAGTGGAAGAACACATGCTGGCAAGTCTTCCAGATCAAACCCATTCAAGAATAGAACACTGGGGAATAGCGTCCTTGATTAATACTCAGAAAGGAAGATCTTTAAAATTAATGACCCCCATAAAACATAAAAAGTGACATGAAAAAAAAACCCATAAGCCACAAATATAAAATTAGTTTCTTGTAACTTTCAATGATTAAGGCAGCTTATGGTTGTTTAGTAAAATTATGGAATGGGTGACATAAACAATATAACAAACATAATCTAGTACACAGTGACCCTATATTTAATACTTAGAGGCTACATATTGTTTTCAAGGACAAATGGGGCATCCACAAAAACTGACCAAATTCTAAGTCACAAAAAAAGGACAAGACTATGTTTTCTAACACAGTTACATAGCTCTCTAACTATAATAGCTCTCTAACTATAATGCTCTCTAACTATAATAGCTCTCTAACTATAATGCTCTCTAACTATAACTAGAAAGTTCCTTTTAAGATCTTTTTTTTAAGCTCAAATTTTAAAGACAAAACATTTATTATAACTTATGGTTTAAATAAAGCAAGAAAAAAATTTAGAACTGAATAGTAAAGTTTCTCCATATAAAAATATACAGAGGGGACTGGAAAGATAGCTCGGTGGTTCAGAGCACTTGCTGCTCTTACAGAGAACCTGTGTTCGGCCCCAGAACCCACATCAGGTGCCTCACAACACTAGTTCCAAGGAATCTGATACCTTCGGGTCTCCACGGACACCTGCATACCTGGTACAGATAAACTCATACAGGCAGACACACAAATAAAAATAATAAATAATTTTAAAACATATAGAATACAGCTATACTAGTACAGGAAATAGTTATAATTTTGAGCAAATATGTTAATAGAATGAAACCTTGAAGTTGATAGACCAAGTTTTAGTTCAAGAAATTAACAAAGGGAGGAAAAAGGAGGGAGGGTGGGAACAGGAAGATACAAGCAAGGGGAAAACATTCTGAATAAGTTATAATAAATTAAAATTTAAAAAAATAAATTAGCAAAGGAGGAGAAGAGGTAAAGAAATAATGGAGCAGGAGAATGTATCAAAGAAAGAAAAATGTATTTATCCTATCAGATATTTCTTTTCTGTTTAATTCATTTCTTCGCCAAGTCCAGATTAATGAAATATAGTTTTAAAATGCTTGTTGGGTGGGGGAAGCACATGCCCTTTTTTTTTTTTTTTTTTTTTAGGTATCTATTTAATGTATCAAATAGCAAAATATTAGAAATTTCTAGGTCAAGAATCCTGGGAAGAATTAAGGGACTTTAGCCCTGTAGATAGTGCAATTTCTTTGCCATTTGGAGGTAGCAGTTGCAACAATGACAGCGCTTGAGATATCATGGAGCTATGGTACAGCAGACTCCCTAGCTAAGTAGAATCCAGAAGGACTCGGACAAAGGGTTGCTCCAAGGACAGTATAACTGAACCAAACTTCAAACCAACTTTAATTCTTAAACTGGGTTGAGGGAATTCTTGGTTTTAGTATGCCCCAAAGAACCTCTCTCAAGTAAGACAATGTTATCTTTAGAAAAACCCACTATTTTAATTTATGCTTTGAGTTTTTTTTTTTAAGGACTTGAATAATACTCTATTTTCCTCATTTTTACTTTGATTCTCTTTCTTTTTCTTTTTTTTTTCTTTTTCTTTTTAATTTAATTTAATTTTTTACATATACATTTATATTATTACACATATATACAATAGATTGCCTATAGAAAGAACCATGGCACAATCAAGAATTATATAAATGTTACATTCTTAGTGTTTTGGCTATTTGTATTTGACAGCCTTGAAGAAAACATCTTTCCTATCTTGGTGCATCTAAATTTCTGAATGTAAATCAATCTCCATCACATATTGGCATTATCAGCTTAGAACACCTATCTAGGCCTAAAAACATCTTAACCCCTAAACAACTAAGCTTCTTTGTAAAACTAAGCTACCTGGTCTTCAATTCCCTCAGAGACTTGAGAAGGAGTAAACTTGATTATCTGAGTATGCTGGGAGTGCAGGTTACTAGCTTTCCAAATGAAAACATGACAGAGACAGTTTGCTGCCTGAGTAGTCACCTAAAACTCTCTATAGTGTTGGAGCATCTTCTTCATCTTTCTGGTCCAATATATCTCACAGAGATATTTGTGAGGCAGGAACTATTGAGGACTTGCTTACCCTGTCTTGGCAGAGTTTGGCCATCAATTCTGCCTGCATCCAAGCTTGCCTTTTTTTCTTTTTAGGCAGAATTCTGTCTGTGGCAGAAATGAGGACCTTTTGCCCGGTGGCTAGTTTGCCACATTTGAATCCATCTCCATCAGGAGGTTCTCTTCTTTGATGCTCATCATCCTCTTTGAGATAGGCTGGGTGTTGCCAGGAGTTAAAATGTCTCATGGTCAATGAATCTTTAAAGTAATAAAAACATTTTTAAATGTCGTATTCTGCATGTCTCAATGCTGGAAAGGTAAAAACAATCACATCCCTAGAGTTGCTGACCAGCTAGCCTAGCCCACTTGGCAATTCAAGAGACACGCTGGCTCAAAAACCAAGGTAGATAGCACTCGAGGAGTGACAACTGAGGTTGACCTCTGGCGGCCACATACACATACACAAAAACACCCACATACACAGGTGCACGCATGTGTACACGTGTGTGTATGTGTGTGTGTGTGCACACGCACTCACACGTGCGGGCATGTGTGCGCACACATGCCTGGTCCTATATATTCTGATGCTAATTACTGGCTCCCAAGATCTAGCTGCTGCCCAGATGAGCACATTCTCATGTACACATACATGCGCCCTTGCTCTACCTATTTAAAGTTGATGGATTAATTTAAAAAATACTGAAGCTTGGGATTTGGCAGAGGAGAGGCAGATTTTGAGGTCACAGGCTTGGGGTCAGGGATCACGAGGTTGAAGAGATAGGGACAGGAGGAGGAAGAAGGAAGAAGAGGGTGGCTGGATGCCAAGGATGGAGCGAGGCAGTCCAGATGGAGAACATTAGCAATTTGGGACTCATGGATAGGAAGTAGCCCAGATACGGATGATTAAAGCAGGTGGCTTGGGATGGGGGCTGGGAAGTGACAAGCATACTTTAGGGTCTTAATATCTGCCTAGTCCCAGGTTAAATGAGGCTATTCTAAAACACACAGGTATCTGTGTTTTTATTGATTATAATACTGCCATATGATTATAGGCTAATTTTATGATAAACTTTAGATATTTTTATATTTAATACAACACATACACATGAGATCCAGACTCAAAATAAAATTTTAGTGAAAAGAATAAATACACATATGTGGAAGAACATTCATTGCAACTTAAAATGGACAGTACAACCTAACTGTCCTTCAACAAAATAAGGAATATGAGGTATTGACCTATACGCGAATACCACTTAACAGCTGTAATTAATAAACTCTCAAATTATCAAGTAACAAAATACACTGAGAAAAATGAGGCTACATATTGATACATGACAATCCTATTTCCATTACACTTTAGAGCATATACATAGTATTATATTATTAATCTGTATTTATAGCAAAAATATGCAAAATTGCATGGAAATGATAATTTCCTACTTAGGATAAGGATTGCCTTAGTGGGAAGGAAGAAATTGAGACCAGGAAGTGACAAAGGGGTCATTGGTTCTGTATGTCACAATTTGTCTTAAACATCTGGTAAATATACTAAGCATAACTATACTATTCCTTCCCATATTTTGTATACTTGCTGAAAATATAATTTTTAAAACTTTCTTAATAACTGACAGGTTAACAATGTGAACAGAGAAATATGAAAAGACTTTGTATTATAAAAGCCTGAAAGAGAAGGGTCCTGGTGAGCTAGAGGCCAGTTTGGGCCACCGAGTAAAACTATGTCTCAAAACAAACAAATATAAGCCTGTTTCATAACACATATATGTATTTCTTGACAAATGACAGTGTAAATATGACATACGAAAACCTCTGAAATACACCAGAAGCAGTCCTAACAGTGTATGTTACAATACATGCTTACACCAGGAAGAAAGCAGTGCTGGGAGTGTAGCCAGCCGCACAATGCTTGCCTGGCAATGTGCAAGGGTTCACTCTCCAGAGCTCTAAAAAGAAAGCCTACCACCACCAAATCGGCTAAGATATGCTTCAGTCATTCAGAAAACACCAGGCTAAACATAAAGTTAGAAGACAGAATGAAATACTATAGAGCAAAATAAATGGAGGATAGAAAAACAGTAAGATTAAAAAAAGAACTCAATAAAACTGGATTGGCTCTTTGGAAAGAGAAGCAAAATCAACTGACTTCTAGCCTAAGCTAGAAAAGATATGAAAGAATAAAACAACAAATCAAAATGATGATTACAATAAAGATATCAGACATTAAAAGGATAACAATGGACAATTACATATGATTTAACCTAGGGTGAATTCCCAGGGGGGAAAACATAATTTGCTAAGACTGGATAATAAAAAAATTGATGTTTGATCAGATCAATAACAAATAAAGATACTGAAAAAGTAACTGAAAAGCTTCCAACAAAGAAATCTCAAGATCAGTTTATTTCACAACTGAATTCACAAATCAAAGAATTATTGCCAGTGTGTGTGTATGTGTGTGTCTGTGCCTGTGTGTCTGTGTGTGTGTGCACACACAGACACACACACACATGCACGCGCTTGTTTATGTACACATATGCCACGATCAAACATAGAAGTCAGAAGACAGCTTTAGGCAGTGGTCTTCTCTTTCCACTATGGGATCCAGAGATCAAACTCAGATTGTCAGGCAGTTTACCTCACTGAGCCATCTTGTCAGTCCAAAACTCTTCTTCAAAAAACAACCACAGAGAATATTGCCAAGTAAATTTTATGAGGCCAACATCACTTTAACACTTGAACCAAAGACATCATCAGAACCTAGTATCTCTCATGAACACAAATGCAAAAATCTTCCATAAAGTCTGACACAACAACGCATTGAAAGAGTATATACCATGATAAAATGGGATTTGTTTCTGGCATGCAAGGCAAGTTTTAAAAACATACATATCAATCAGTGGACTACATCACACTGACAAACTGGAAGATAGTAATGTCATGATCATTGCAATGACAGAGAAAAAGCATCCTTGTTTGAAAAAATCATTTGGGAATAGAAGGAAAGTTCTTCAACATAATAAAGGCCTTCTATGGAAAATCCCCTACTAATATCATAATTAACAGGAAATAGCTGAAAGATTTTGCACTAAGATCTAACACAGCATAGGATGCCTATTCTGACCACCTTAATTCAGCATTGTTTTGAAAATACTAGAAAAGTAAACCAATATGAAAAGTAAACAAAAAGTATATAAATCAGAAAGGACAAAGTAAAGTCACCTCACTTCTAGATGACATGATTCCATGTGTGGAAAACACATTATACACACAATGACACAAAAAATGATCACAACTTATAAATGAAGTTATCAAAGATACAAAGGTAAAGATACAAAGTCACACAGAACCTAGAAATTCCTATTTACAAATAATAACCTAGCTAGAAAAAAGTCACTTACAACAGTATCAAAAAATAGAAACAAATGTAACCAAAGAATTAAAAGATTTGTACCCTAAGAATTATAAAGCATGGATGTAAGAAACTGAAGAAGATATAAGTATACAGAAAGATAGCCTATGTTCATGAATCAAAAGAATATTGCTAAAACACCCATATGTGAAAAACAATACAGAGATTTAACATAATGCACAGCAAAATCTCAATAACATTCTCCTCAGAAATAAAATAAAGACTAAAAGTCCTTATGATATGATACCAAAAATTAAAAATAAAAAATAACCGACTGGATAAGGCAATACTGAAAGATTGGAAGCAGCACATTTCCTGATATAAATGGAGAGATGGTTCAGCCATTAAAGGCTAGATTCACAACCAAAAACATAAAGTGACATTGCAATGTGAGCATGGTAGCATGCTCCTATAGTCCCAACACTCAAGAGGCTGAGAAAGGAGGGTTACAATTTTGAAGCACTGGGGCTGGACAGATGGCTCAGTGAATAATGAGGGTCCAAGTTCAGTTCCTAGCATCCACATGGAAGCTGACAACTACTGATAGATCAAATTCCAGCATATCTAACACACTCTTCTGGCCTCAGTGGGCACCAGGCATCCACACGGTACACATACATACATGCAGACAAAACACACATATAGGATTAAAGTAAATAAATCATTTTTAGAAACCAAATTTGAAGCCTCAGGCTATATAACAAGACTTAAAGCTAATCAATTAGTAATCAATGCAATATCATATTGACATAAAAACAGAAACAAAGACCAATACAATAGAATCAGAAGCCCCAGAGATAGATAGAAAGATAGAACTAGCTTTCAACAAGGGAATAAAGAAACCTGATAGTCTCTTTAGTGGCTGATTTACATGTAAATGATTGAAATTGGACTATTGAATCCTGTATGGAATCTAAAACTTTAGCCATAAAACTCCAATAACAGAACACAAAGGAGAAGCTGCTTGCTATAACCTTTGAGGTTTTGGATATCACACCAGAAGCCCAGGCAACAAAATAACTAGAACTACACATCAAAATAGAAAATGTCTATGTAGCAAAGGAAACAATCAACAACATGAGAAGTTAAACAGCGGACAGGGAAAGTGAATGTGTGAACAGTAAGTGGTTAACAGCTAAAATATTTATAAGAATTATGGGCTGGGGATGTGTAGCTTAGCTGGCAACGTGCTTGGGTAGCATACAAAAGGCCTTGGTTCAGTTCCCAGCACCACTAAGCAGGGTGTAGTACTGCACGCTAGCAATCCTAGCATTCAGGAAGCAGAGGCCATGGAACCATAAAATCAAGGTCACCCTTGGTGATGAGGAGCTCTTAAGGCCAGTTTGGTGGAGGCATTTGAGTAGATAGAGGAGGTATGGTGTTCCTGGAGGAATTATGTCATGGGTAAGGGCTTCGAAGTTTCAAAAGCCTCAAGGCATTCTCAGAACACTCCTTTCTGTTGTATGTGTGATTCAAGCTATGAGCTCTTAGCTTCGGCTCCAGCTGCCGTATCTGCTGCTCGTGCCGTGACAGGCTCTTCTCCCTCTAGAAGAAGCCTAAAGCCCTTTCTTCTGCTAGTTGCCTTGGTCATTGTATTTTATGACAGCAATAGAAAATTAACCGACACAGCTCATTTAAAAAAAAATTTAAATTTCTAGTATTTGTATAGTGAAGACATTAAGTCATAAAAATTTTATTTATGCATCAAGGTTTTATTGATTTTTAGCTGGCCAACAAATAAATATTGGGCCTTAAAAAGAGAGAACAAGAAGACTTACATACTATTATTTTTTATCACTTTTGAGACAAGGTCTATAGCCCTATCTAGTCTGGAATTTACTATGTAGATAGAACAGTCTGGCCTGTTCTGTCCACCTGCCTCTGCCTTCTAAGTGCTAAAGGATTAAAGTTGGGTTCCACCATGCCTGCCTAAGACTCAAAATTTAAAGACTATTTGCAGAAAATACATAGGCTATTAATTTTTATTATTAAAAGCCTATAATTACTATGGCACTTTTATATAACCTGCTATCAAACAACAAAAGACAGAAACACCTATTGGTATTTAAATAAGCCTTATTTTACCTGCAGCCTGGCAGCTATTACCCCCCAATCTCCCTTGTTATCTCTCAGGCCCACATCCCATGCCATTGGCTTTAATCATTCCTATCTGGGCTACTTCTCATCCACTGTCCCTGTAAACACTTGCCTACGCTCTTCACCTGGGCCCCTTCTTTCCACGCCGTTCTCAGAGTTCACTCCTCCTGGTCTGCGTGGTTCCTTACCTATCCCACGGCGGCTCTCCTCCTTTCTCTTCTCCCTGTCTCTTTCTGTGATCCTTCTGTCCCCCAAACCCCCGACACCTTAGCTCTGCCCCTCACTTCTGCCCTGCCCAGGTGTAGGCCTTTTATTCAGCCAGTCGGGGATAATTTCTTAGGCAAGGTTACAAACGTCATTTTGGGGTATGTGAGTACCTGTAAGCAGACCTCAGGAAGCAAAATAATTAGCGATTGAATACAGAGCACCCGAGCATGCTGTTATAGGACTAGGTAGGGAGAAGGGTGAGCTGGCTAGTTTTTATCAACTTAATACAACCTGAGAGGAATTGCCTGGATCAGACTGCCCTGGAGGCAAATGTGAGGAGCATCTGCTTGACTAGTGATTGGTGCAGAAAGGCCCAGCCCACTGTGGGTGGCGGCTTATCGGGGCTGGTGGTTGTATGAGGAAGCAAGCTGATCAGGCAGGGAGAAGAAAGGAA
Organism: Acomys russatus; assembly: GCF_903995435.1. Classification (NCBI taxonomy): domain Eukaryota; kingdom Metazoa; phylum Chordata; class Mammalia; order Rodentia; family Muridae; genus Acomys; species Acomys russatus. The sequence continues at coordinate 22,769,322 of NC_067138.1, forward strand.
GCCCCAAAAGCATTGTTCCGTGGCCCTTGCTCCAGGTTCCTGCTCTGGCTCCTCTTCTTAACCAATCTTCAGTGATAGACTGCGACATGGAAGTAAAAGCCAAATAAACCCTTTCCTCCAGAAGCTGCTTTAGGTCGGGGTGTTTGACACATCAAGAGACAGCAAACAAGAAGAGCAATGGTCGTTATTGTAACAGTGTGCAAATTTCAGCTTGAGAGTCCTAGAGTCCAGCCACAGCAAATAGTGCCTGCAGTTAACAGTGCTGTATCACATCCTTTAACTTTTGCTAAAAGCCTATGCCTTGTCTTAGGTATTCTTACTACACAAGGCACAGTAAAGAGCGCAAGAGGAAGCTTTGTAAGTCCATGGATATGTTTACAGCACAGATAATGATAATGTTTTCACAGGGTATACTTATCTCTAAATTAAGCAAACAATATGCATTAAATATGTATGCCTTTTTAATGTCAATCACACATTAATAATGTAGAACTATTTTTAAGAGATACTCTGAATTACACTTTTAGTATGTTAATTTTTTTTCAAATAGCCTAAACGGGTATTAAATGAAAAGACTCCTTCCCACACACCGTGTTCCCGTCCAACTCCCCAGAGACAACCATTGTTAGAAATTTTCTGTTTCTCCAAGATACACCACACAGTGACAAGCATGCATCAAAAAGAACTATTCAAGCAATTCTACTTCATATAAATGTGTTTTAAAATGTCTACTTTCTCAACCTGACTTAGTATACACTGTGGTGTTCTATTTGAGTCCAAAATTAGAATGCAATGTCCTCAGATGTGGCATCAAACTTAAGGAAAACGCAATCATAAGAACAAGATCTCTGGCTGGGAAAACAGTTCAGTGAGAAGTACTTGCCCTGTAAACACAAGAACCTGGATGCAGTCCTTGGAGCCTAATGTATATAACTGCTTGGTGTATACAGGTGGCACACACAAGTGGTCGCAGCCCTCAGGAAGAGGCAGGCACATGCCCGGGACTCACTAGCCAGCACCTGAGGAATGATACGTGCCACTGTCCCCAGGCCTGCGCATACACATGCACACATGTGCACCTTCACAGACTTGAATGTGCACATACAGAACAAGACCCCAAAGGAGCTATAATAAGGTGACAAAGATGTGTCACCCATTAAACTTTCCAAAGAGAGAACAGGGTAAGTTCCGAGGCTGGAGGCTGTCACCTTACAAGCATGTGACATGTCACCATTGAAGGCCATCAACACCACATAGCTAATTATTTGGTCTAAAATCAAATGGAATCTAAAAGTAAAATATGTATGCATATGCATTCACATATATACTTAGTCATATATTCACATGTACACTTAGACTTATATAAATGTATCTAGAATGCAGAATAGAGGAAAAGTATTTGCCTAGTATGTATAATGTACAAGGTCCTGGCTTTCATTTTCAGCACTACAAAAAAAAAATTCCCTATAACTGTTACTTTTTCATTAGCCTAAAGCTAATTCTCATTTAGCCAGAGATGAAACGCTGTAAGAAGTCATTTATTTACTCTGTTTACCAGCTTTGCTGACAAATTAATAATCAAGAATTATTATTGTTGTTGCTATAGTGTTATCATTATCGATAATAAAATATCAATATTGGTATTATTGCCAGCAATATTGGCAATCAAAATTCTCATTCAGAGAAAATAACAGATTACAGTTTACCTTAGCTTGTTACTTTTCAGCCCAGCACATATGGTCTTTCTCTGAACAGAAAGGATTTTTCTGCACTTGCTTTCCCTTAAACTCACTTTTGGTATCCACCCATAAGGAAATGTCTGTCTCCTTTGTCTATCAGGCCCTTCTGACCTCTAAGACTGACCCAGCCATGAGGAAAATGTTGAACCATCTGTATTTCTATATCATGCCTGTGTTTAACGTGGATGGATACCATTTTACCTGGACACATGTAAGTTGCTCTGCCTAGCCAATTGAGAATGGGACTGAAAAGGTCATCAGAAAATGATGAGCCAGGAAAGAAGTTTGCTGGTCAGCCCACTACTAATGAATTCAAGAGGTGTGAGGTTGTTTTTAAAAATAAAAATCCCAAACATTCAATTTTACCAATAAAGACTCAGGAGCCAGATGCTGAAGTGAAAACCTGCTAGCTCAGAGAGGCAGAGAAAGAGCCCAGCTTACCTTCCTACTCAGCTCAGATCTCGTAGGAAAAAGCCCAAAAAGCTCACTAGCTCAGCGGACAGCTCAGGAGGAAAAGGCAAAAAAAAAAAAAAAAAAAAAAAAAAACTAAACACCAAAGAGCTTCCTAGCTCAAAGCCCAAAAGCTCTTTCGTCTTATCCATGCTGCCTTAAATACCCTTCAACCCAAAGTCACTCCTACTCTTTAAGCCTTGTCAGCTGGTTTCTTGCTCCGCCTCTTGACCTAGGGTTAACTTATTAAATCCTGTGTACAGAAAGCTCTTGGTTTAAAGGTGTGTGCTAGGGCTGGCTGATCTACACCATAACCACCTGTTTATAATAAACAGAAAGTCCTTGGACTAAAAGTGTGTGTTAGGGCTGAACAACACCAAACAAAAGACAGGTTTTTACAGAATCTCAGGATTCACAATGGAAACACCCAAGAGGCTTCCTCTTCAATCCCTTTCATAATTTCCTTTTGCATAAAATTCCATAGAAATACAGATTTCTCATTCCAAATAAATTAATAAAATTCAGTAGCCTAATATAACCTACTCAATTTGTCTATAAAGATAAGCCAAGGGAAGTAGAGGGGAAAAACAAAACAAAACAAAACAAAATACATTGTATCCAGTTGTCTAAGAAAAAAAAAAAAAAAAGGCCAAAAGTATAGGAGATGCAGGATGGTGTCAGAAAGCAGAGTATGAGTCTGGGTCGGGGTAAGGCTCATCTCTGACTTCTCCTAGCTGGTCTGTGCTTGGAGGAACTCACCCCAAAGTGATGCGGTGCCTTTACCCCATGGCAACTAAAAGGCATCTGAATAGCCTTTGTGCTGGTTAGTTTTTGGGGGTTTTTTGGCATTTTTAATTTAGGTTTGTTTTATTTAAGTTTAATGTTAATTCCATGCTGTGTTTCAGTAGGAACAATACAGATCCGCATCTGTGGCTCCAGTCAGATATCCAGTAGTACAAATTAGCTTCAAGTTACACATACTGAACAGAAGAGGTTGAGCGAGCGAGGGAGGAGGGAGGGAGGAACAAGGGAGGAGGACAGAGTTGAACACGCATGCAAGCTTCCACACCACCTTCAATGCTAACCTGCTTCAGAGGAGGAGGAGTCGGCAAGAATGAGCAGCCACGGATTGTTGAACTGTTGCCGTGCTGGTTAGTTTTAACTCTCAATCTAGAATCACCTGGGATCTAGAAGAGGTTGGCCTGTGCGCATGTCTGTGGGGGGTTGCCTTAATCATTAAGTCATGTAGGGAAACCGAGCCCACTGCAGGCGGTACCGATTCATGGACTGGGCCCTGGACCGTGAAGGGGAAGAGAAAACTAACTGTTAAACAACCAAGCAGGGATGGTTTTACCCTCTGCTTAATGAGCCTCGCTGCTTGAGTTCCTGCCTAGACTTCCCCAAAAGTGATAGAAAGCAGCCTGGTGTTGCAACCAAACCAACCATTTCTCCTCCCAGTTTCCTCTTGTCAGGATCTTTCTATCACAGCAACTAGAATACCTTTTCAGCACCTTGCTCTCAGCCTGATGTTTTATTCGTGTCTAGGATCGATTCTGGAGAAAGACAAGGTCAAGAAACTCTAGGTTTCACTGCCGCGGAGTTGACGCCAATCGCAACTGGAGGGTGAAATGGTGTGGTAAGTGCGAAGGGACTGGGTTTCAGAACCGAGAACCCCAGAGGCACCCTTCTGAAAAATGATGGGCCGGCCAGGACTCCACTGGGAGACCGACACGTGTATGCATGTGAAATTCTCACAAAGGCGTATATGGAGGCTGCAGGCAGGCACGGGCTCAGAAAGGGAAGCTCTGGGTTGAATTTTAAGCACCACATGTAAATAAATAAATATATAGGGGAAAAAAGAGATGGGTAAGGACACTGTGGCTATAATTTGCAGAAGAAAATAAAAATGATTTTTTAATATGTTAAAAAAAAACAAAGTTTTACATTTGACAATCTAATCTTGAAATTAAAAAAAAAAATTAAGCACAGATAAAAGCAGAAAGCTTAGAAATACTTGCCATTCATAAAACTATGCTAGGAGCTCATGTTTCGCTGTGTGATTTGGTTCGGAGTTCCCGAGAGAGTGACACTGACCCTGACACGCATCTGCAGTGACCAGAGCTGTACAGTTCTTGGCTGTAGTTTACCATCCTGCCACTCACACTGCAAAGAGATTTCTCTGCATTCCCCACCATTGTTTTTCATGCAGGCGGGAGGATATCATTTTATGAAGGGAACACTTTCGAAGAATAAAGCGGGAAGTAGGAATGGGAAGGGAATAAAACAACCCACTGGCTGGAATCCTTGCAGCAGAAAAGGCAGGAGAAAGAATCATAATGCGGGGTGAGGGGCGGGGGCGATGCTGTACAGAGCGGCCCACTCGTGGAATCTATCATTTAGCCCTTCAAAGTCTAGACACAGACATCCATCCCCTTTACCAGGTTAAAGGGGTTACCCCATCCCAGCAGTATGACACAGGCTAACTTGGGCTCCTTCCAGGCATCGGCCTCAATCGATCAGAACTTGGGAATCAGAGCACAACATCGCTGAAAAACAAACATGCCCTTACACTACGACAGACATGGTTTGGTCCTGAGCAGTGGTTTAGATGGCTCTCTTTACTCTGGAAGCTCTAACAGCATCCACGTGACTCCCAAAGTAACTTAGACAGATGGCATGGCTCACTCCCTTCCAGCATGCACAGCCATCTAAACACCACTGGCCTTCCTCCCTGTGTCTGGAACAGAGTCAGTTAGGCCCCGGACCTTCAACCAACTGGTAGAACAACTTCATTTTCCTTGTGTGACATAAGCAGTTTGCGAAAGTGCTTATATATGTGGAAAAAAGACCATGCGCGCACGAATACTGTGCAGTAGCGTGGATGGCGTCTTAGGCATGCAGATTGTTTTCTCCAAACTAGGCTAACCCGCTGTTGTCCACGGTAATTCTCTGGAAATACTTGTAGCACTCCTCCCTAACTTAACTCCCAGTACAGTGGCGCCAGAAGAAGGGGGTTTTGCAGGGCTGACTGCTCTCACAAGGATGGAACTCTCAGGAATGGCATTAGCGCCCGCCGTATAAAGGGTTTGATTTCCCTTTCTTCCATGGAAAGATACAACTATAAGATTGTGTCTGTGGGGAAACAGGCCCTCACCAGACACTGAACCCCCTAATGCCTGGAACTGAAGCTCCCTGTCCTCTAGAATAAACTATCAGCAACACATTTGCATTTATTTTGCATTTATTTTCTTTCCTTTTTTTTTTTTTTTCTTTCTTTCCTAAAGTATTTTTTGCTTATTTTTTTTTTAATTTATAATAAATTTCCATGTATAAATTACCCAATTTGGGGCATTTTGCTCTAGCAACCAGTAAGATATTCCCTCAATCTTCTAATTTAAGAAAATGTGTGTCTGTGTCTATGTGAGCATATGTGCAAATGTGTGTGAGTACGTGCTCCATAGGCACACTAAGGTCAGAGAAAGGCGTTAGATGGCCTCATCTATGACCCTTCCAGAATGTTTTCTTGGCCAATGATTTCTTCGCCAAGCGACAAGTTAGCAAGCCCCAGTCATCAGTCTGTCGCTACCTTTTCTCGGAGCTGGTCTTGCTATGCAAGTGCTGAAGCATCAACTCCCGTCCTCACGATTGCTCAGCGAGCGCTCCTAACCTCTGAGACATTTCTCCAGGCTCTGCTTTTTTTTTTTTTTTTTTTTTTTTTTTTTTTTTTTTAATTCCCCTTTCCATTTTCTCTAGTGGAGGCACTAACAGTCTCAAAACTCTCTGGATGCCTCAACAGTTAGTAAATGCCCGGATCCATATGTGTATGGCACGTAGGCCCCAATTGTCTAGGTTGCATGCACAGGAGGGAAAAGGGAGCTGCGTAACCCTAGGAGGCAGGCAGCTCTGCGCATGTAACATTAGAGTGCTGATTATATTCAGTTACAAAGTGAGGAGAGAGCCTCGCTGCCCTTTGTTCTTTCTTCACCCAGCGTGCTCCCTTCATGCATATTCCTTCTTGATTTTTGTGTTTCCGCTGCAGTCTCTACTACAAGTCTTTTGATTCTTCCCATATTCTTTTTTTTTTTAACACTCAGATTTTTTTTTCTATGATTCAGCACTCAGGACATAGAAAGGTCTCTATCAAACTTCACTTGCAGAATGGACTGGCATAAATAATGTGTAGAAGTGGGCAGCCAGGCTAGGACCACCCACCAGTCCTGGGATCTCTGCAGTGAGTTCAGTTGATCTGAAGACAGGGATGTGCAGCCTGCCTCCCTCTCAGCCTCAGGTCTATCCCACTCCAGTTCTGTGTTTAATTAATGAGACAGGGAACCATGCTGGGGCGACTGCTGTAAGATCAGGAGTGTGAGTATGAGTTCCCTGAATAAACTCCAAATGAGCATCCATAACACAGATACCCAGGACCAGTGAAAGTGCTACAGGGTCAAAATCAAGCTGAAAATACAGCTGTTCCTTCCTCCCTAAGTCAGTGGGTCTCAGGTGTAAAGATAGAACAGAAAACTGCTCTTACTGTGAAAATGCTGCAGACTCCCATACGATAGTGGAAATGCCTCAGAGCAGTGGAGTGGCGGAAACAGCTTAGAGAGAACTGTAGAAGCAGCCACACCTTTCTAAGGCTTCACAGCTCCCCAGGGACCTTAGGGCCCTGATATGAATGCTTCTTCTTTGAAAGGCCAGCAGAGGGACACAAGCAAGAGAAGTGACTCAAACAGGGAGTAAATACATGCATTTATTCTGTTTGCTTGCATTCATGGACCATGTTACTCCCTGATAGTCACCATGCTTTCTTTTCTCTGTGCACTCTCTTTAGAGTGTGCCATGATGACCAGTCTTCCCTAATTGGAACAGATCCAGAAGAAAGGATTCAACTCCTGAAAATTTTAACTCCTGAATAACCAAGCATTCTTAAACTTGAATCACTATTTAGAACAACCTACAGAACAGGAGACTATGGTTACAAGTCATATTTCTAACAACTGCGTTATATTTGTATTATGGGGACTCATGTCTATAATGTAGGAATTTGTTTCTGTAGTATGGAAGACTCATATCTATAATATAAAGACTTGTGTCTATAATACAAGGACTTCTATTTACAATATAGACTTGTTTCTATAGGCTAGAGACTTGTATTTATAATACAGGACTTATATCTATAATACAGAAGCTTATATAAAAAAAATATATGTGTCATATCTATAATATAGGATTCCTATATATAATATAGGGACTTATATAGATAATGCAGAGATTTTTTGTCTGTAAGAACTCACATTTATTATATAGGAAGTTATATCTATAAAAGAGTTCTCATGGCACAACAACCTAATTAAAAACACACACACTTAACCAGATAGTTATTCAAAAAATGTATTTCAATAGAAATGAGCACCTGAATATGTGCTCAATACCATTCACCAAAAAGACAGCAGAGTACCATATCATATACATTAAAACAAATAATAAAATAAATAATTGGTGTTCTGAGAGTGGAAAAACATTGAAACATTCAAACTTGCTGGTGTTACATAAAATGCATCCAATTGGAAACAGTTTAGTAGTTCTACAAAACTTTAATATCAAGCTACCATATGACATGGCAATTCTGCCCGTGTGTGTGTGTGTGTGTGTGTGTGTGTGTGTGTGTGTGTGTGTATCCAGAAGAAATAAAAAGGCTTGCTACATAATGACCTGTGAATGAATATTCATAGCAGCAGTGTTGATAATAGACAAACAAAAATGGCAAAACAAAAACTAATGTTTAGCAACTGATAAATAGGTAGGTAAAATGCTGCCATGAGGTAGGGATCCTTACTCCCTGACGGCATCCCTAAGTCTGTAGCTGGGACAGGTTCATATAACAAAAGACACTAATAAAATTTACCAACACATGAAACTCATATGGCCCAGGATAAACCCACGCAAAGATAATGCAAAACTCTAATGCACTCAGCATCGTAAACCAAAAAGTGAAAGGTATTAATTGTACACTAACACAAAACCAGAGATCGGTGTGCTGCATGAAACTGTAAAAAGATAGACATATTCCCTTCTGTCTTTTGTACATCAAATTTAAATTTCAACTTTTAGCAGGGAAGCAGCAAGACCAAGGAAAGCATCTGTGGGTTTGGAGGTAGCAAAAGAGCTGGGGAACCAGCCTTGGGTAAGACTGGGTTAGTAGAGCTTTGTTATGTAACTTCCTCTGGCTGAACTCCCAAGATAAGGACCTACAGGCAACTCCAGCAATGAGTTTCTGTCATTTCTGGGAGAGAAGGGAGGGGCACATCTTTGTGAATGTGTGTTTTGCTCTTAGGCAAACAAGGAGGGGGGAGGGGGGCTTCTCTGCCTCCCTTCCTGAACTGTCTTCACTCTGCTACCCTTCAGCTTCAGAGGAGACATGTTCTAGTCTCTTTTGCCGCAGTGAACTTCTTTTGTGGGGGCATAAAAAGGAATGAAGTGCTGACATATGTTTCAATACAGATGAGCATTGAAAACATGGTGCTAAGTAAAATAAACAAATCACCAAAGGCTAATTACCATAGCATTTATATGACATACACAGAATAGGCAAACCCATAGAGACAGAACAGATAAGGGATTGCCAAAGGCTGGTGTGAAGAGAAAGGGGGGAATGACTCCCATTGGGTAAAGGGTTTTGTTTTTGAGGTGATGGAAATATTTTGAAATCTGATAGAGTTGGTGATTATGAATATAGTAAAAGCCATTGAATTATACACTGTTAAATAGTTAGTTTTATGGTATGTGAGTTATAGCTATTATAAAATGAACAATGACACCCTTATAAAAGATTTTTTAGTTTCTATTAAGGAACACTTAGGCATTTATTTAAATATAGTCTCTCTTCAGAATACTCATTTACCAAAAAAATAATAATAATAATAATAATAATAATAAAATAAAAATAAATAAATAAATAAGAATACTCATTTACCTAGTATTATAAACTTAAGAGTAAGGTGGAAAGAATTGTGGTTTGGTTTTTTGGTTTGTTAGTTTTTATAATTTATTGATACGTATTCTATCAAAAAAATGAGTTGTTTTGGATATGCAGGTGTCTTTTTATTGAAAAAATTGATATGCAGATATATTGATAGATCATCTGGGGTGAAAAGAGACGCTATTACAGGCTGGTGGCCGCTAGCCAATACCTGTGACATGACAACAGAAGGCCACTGACTGACTTCCTAAGAGGCTGATTCTTCCAGCTGGAGGGCTTTTGTTTTCAAAGAATTGAACTGAGAACCTAAGTGCCTTTGCTCTGAAAACATAAAGAATTTCAGAGACTACATCTAGCACAAGGAGAGGGGGTGAGGAATACATTGCTGAATTGTCTCTGCAGGGAATTAGGGATTCAAAAGTATATAAGGAGGATTTTAGCCACTCTTTCCAGAAAGAATACAAATTCTCTTTAATGTTTTATAACAGCAGTCACTGAAGGTGTTCGATATAATCTAGTCATTCATTAAGAATTTGTGGCTCTGCTAAGAGGGGAGCCAAGGAAATGCCTATCTGGCCCCAAAATAAGATGAGGGAAAAATTAATCCATATCAAGTGCTCAGAGGCCTGGAGCCTACAACAAGAATGTGCTGCCTTGGGAGACCAGGAAGTTTCACCACTGAAGAATTACAGACAAGCTCCAGATAACTTTTGGTTGAGAAAGGCAGAATAAGTGAGATGATAAAACAGACCCCAGGATGCCTGTCACTTCTGTTGGGGGCGCTTCTAGCTTGTGTAATGTTATTCCCACTTGAGGTGAGATCAAGACAAATATTCCATACCTGCTACGTTCTAGATGCTGAAAATACATCAGAAACTCCTGAAATAGTGAGTGAGTTCACATCTGGCACTCAAGGAATTGTTTGTGAGCCCAGAGAAACATGAGGTGGTGTCTGCTTTGTGACTAATCAAATGTGAAAAGGTATGTTAACTACCTAATATCTTCTGTAAAAGTCAGAGAAATTTTAAAATTATAATCTATTAGCTAAAGTCCAAGGTTTACTTGGGCTTTATATTACCGGAGTTTAAGGGTCTAGAGTACAGTGACTTGGAAAGTGATGCCCTTGCGGGGGAGGGGGGGCGTTGCTCCCCACAGGTGCCTAACATTGATGGAGGATGCCTCGTGTGATAAAATGTGTGATGTGCACTTCTCATGAGGGGACAGCATCATCCCTGTGTGACCAAAGAAGAAACTAAGAAAGACATTAGGAAACTTGCTCAGGAGGACCCACGAGTTATGACAGTAGAAATTGTAATATCTGCACCATTTTGTCATCCCCACCCCCATCCACACCCCCGACCTGCGTCCGTAACTACAGGTCTGACCCCTTAGGGATCAACTTGCCAGGAATGGTCCAGTGACTCCAACGCATAGGGAGTTAAATAATGGGGCAGCTCTAAAAGAAAACCTTAGGTATCAAAAGAATAGCAGAACCCCTTTGTTCAAACTCTAAGGCACACGAGGAAGATTACAAATGTGTGGTAGGAGAGACAGAATATATTTCCCCAGTTGCTAATGAAATATCTTAGGCCATCCCATGCCAGCTGTTTTGGTCTATAAGCTAGCAGCAACATGGCGATAAATTCTCCAAGCAAAGTTGTGTTGTTTTGTTTTGTTTTCCCCAGCCAAAACGTAGCACCTTGCTGTGCTGACAGGCAGTTTTCTAACCTACACTTTCATTATGGGTGTGGCCCTTTGCGGCCCTGAGGGTCTGTCAGGGATTTGTGTCTGGCTTCTGTACCTGAGGACTGTAATCTGACCTCCTGCTCCCCCTTACACCACCAGCGGTGCCAGCCTGTAGGTGTGGAAGAGTCAGCAAGAAACACACGCCCGCCCCCCCTTCAGTGGTTCATGTTTTTGAGATCTCAGCTGCATATTTAAATTGATATTTTGATCATTTAGATGTGTTTATAGCCATTGATTTTTATCAACATCCTTGTGACAATTCTGTTGTAGTACCAGAAAATCCACTACCGTTTTCTTTTGGATAACCACACATAGAATTCAGTTCTCCCTTCATATTGACGATTTCACGGCCTTCTATTGTCATTCTAATCATGGCTAAAGCAATATTATCTGCCTCTAATCACATAGAAAAAACAGTGTGAGGCTACTTTCATCTTTGCTGCCTCCTGCAAGTAATAAAACTCTAAGGATAATATTGGAGATTTTAGAGAAAAATGGTTAAGAGTACTTGCTGTTCCGGCAGGGAACCTGAGTTCTGTTCCCAGCATTCACATGGGGTGGCTCATAACTACTTACAAAAAAGCTCCAAAGGATTTAATGCTCTCTTCTCTCTACTGAGGTACCCACACACAAGCAGCACATGAGCGCGCGCACACACACACACACACACACACACACACACACACACACCTTTAAGTATGTAGCTTTAGAGTTTGTATCATCCCTGTTCTGAAAGTGATCTTCTAGCTCCTGTAGACTGGGCCTTGCTGGGTGCGATGGTGCACATCTGTAATCCCAGCACTCAAGGAGGCAGAGGCAAACGGATCTCTGGGAGGTCAAGGCCAGCCTGGTCTACAAGTAGTGTCCACGACTACATAGAGAAACCCTGTCTTGGAAAACAAAAACAAAGACAAGCAAACAAACAATAGGCCTGTTGGTATCTGGGGAAATTTATAATACATGTTGATACTGGAGAAGAAATGACTATTATTGGTGTTTGTAATTTCCTTGTGCTTTTCTCTCAAGTTTCTCTTGACATGAAGTCATTAGTGAGGCAGGTATGCTCTGAAAATCTCATTCAAGTATGCTGCCTTCCATATTGCTGAAGCCAAAAAGATAAAGATCTCACATCCTAGACCCCTTAAGCTAGACACCCAGGCTCTACCAGCTTAGTGCCTGTCGTAGCAGGAGTACGGAAGAAAGAAAGAGGTCAGCTCCCCGCAGCTTGTACAATCCCTGTTGCACAACTCCACTGTGGGATGTGTGGTCTATGTGAGGAAACTTCTGTCTCAGCTTATCCCTGAAATATGTCATTTCCTTGTCTCATATGAGGCAAGGCAATAGTCTTCTATAGCTATGTGCTCTCTCTTCAGGTCATCCAAGATGGTTTGGCATAAAGCCCACCCCCCTCCGGGTGTGTGTGTGTGTGTTTAAAGACAAGGTTTCTCTGTGTGCCCTGGGCTGTCTTAGACTCACTTTGGAGACCAGGCTGGCCCCAAACTCAGAGATCTATCTGCCTCTGCCTCCCAAGGGCTGGGATTAAAGGCGTGCACCTCTGCAAAGGCGTCTTCCTTTCTTTTCCTCTTCCTTCCTCCCTTCCTTCCCTTCTTTCTCCTCAGTAACTCCAGGTGACATTCTCTACAATACCTTTTTTTTTTTTTTAAATCCCCCTGGTTAAACCAGCCACAGTGGATTCTGTGCCTTTCATGAAATGCTAACCAATAAAGAATTTTTCATAAACATTCATTTCCCAGTTTATATCCTTGCCTTCAGACAAGAATTGAGCTCACATTCAGATCATTTTTTTTTTCTTTTACATATTAGTCTTGTGGCTGGAGAGCTGAGTTAAAAGCAGATGCTGTTCCTGCAGGCAGCTTGAGCTCAGTTCTCAGCATCTACCCAGGGTGGCTCCTAACTACCTGAAAGCCCAGCTCCCAGGAGCTTGATGCCCTCTCCTGGCTACCGCAGGCAAGCACACACAAGCAGCTACTTTCCCACCTTTCCTCTCTCTGTTAACATTCCCCGTGTTAATTAGTCCTTTTAAAATAACTGCCTCGAAAAACCAAAGTAATAATAATAATAATAATAATTAATAATAATAATAATAATAATGATAATAAATAAAATAACTGCCTTTTTAAAAAGTTACTTAACTACTGCTCCATCTCTGCTGCATTCCTTGGCTGCGGACACTGTGGATACCTCCTCCCTCTGTTCCTCTATCTCAGCAATTTTTTGCAAACTTAATTCTTTCTTCATAAGCAAAAATGGGGGGGGGGGATGCTTTGTTTCCAAAGTTAAAGAAAAAAGCAACAACAACAACAAAAAAATCTAACAGGCAGGCACTTTGCTGGAGAGCTGCTTGGCAATGCTTCTCAGCTCAAGGACACGGTTTCCAGCCTCAGTCTCTTCAAGCTTATCTTCCCACCTATTCGTGTACAAAGGACACATAAACACGCTTCTCTGGCAATCTAGCATGACCCTAGGGAGATTTCTTTTATTTGTTATATAGCATAGTTATATATGTTAACAGAGGGGCTGGGAATCCAATTTGAAGAGGGTGGAGGAGAAGGCAGCATCGTGCATTGCACCTTGTGACTAAATGTGAGGTTCCCTTAGAAATGCATTCTATTGTCGTACTCCTGTGTGAAAAATTACATCTGGACAAAGATATTCATTGCAACACTTAACAATAGCAAGAGATTAGGAACATCTCAAATGCCCGTGATTTCACTCATTAACTTAGGCTCAGTTTTCTTAGTGTGATGGCCACTCATGGTTGTCAACCCAAGATAACCCAAACTCAGGCATCGGGGCACACTTGTGAGGGATCATTTTAGGTGGAGGACCCACCACAAATCCAAGCCATGCCTTCTGGTGGCAGCCCCCATAAAAGGGCATGGCAAAAGGAATGTCTTATTTTTGATTGTTTACCCTCATTCTCACTGGCAATGTCCTGTTCACTCACTCATCTGTCCTGTTCCTGAAATGCCCCTTTGCTGGAGTTAGAACCTTCAGGATTCCAGTGTCTGTCTGCTCTCTAGGACTTTCCTGGGACCCCAACACCAGAGTGGGACTGTGGCAACATACAGCATCCTAGACTGTTCCATCAGGAGATTGCTATTATTAAATTACTTATATAAATACACATGTGAGCACAGGCATGCATACACAAACATACACACACACAAGCATGATGCACCCACTCAAACAAGGGAAGACCAAAAAAATGAATACCATAGAAAGAATACTGTTCTTTTGATTGGCAGCCACAGTGGGCCCTTCCTAACTCTCACTAAGAAGTTCTAGTATCTATGTGTTCTCATGTCAAGGGATAAGCAGATGCTGTTTGCATCTGTCATCCAAAGCTTCCACCTCAATGTGGCAATATTGAGGTGATGGGCCATTAGAAATGTGAGATGTAGTGAAAAGTTGTGAAGTTACTGGAGCAACTGTCCATAGGATGAACTAAGGTAATAGCTTTCCTGGAATCCCCTACTCAGTCTCTCAGAGGGGTTCTTAAGAAAGAGCAAGCCTGACCCCTCCCTGGCTCTAGCATCCTGCCTCAGCATACCATGACCAACCATGTGACCTAGTCCTAAGGGTTTCTCACAAGAGACCAAATCACTGCAACAGACTCCTTCTTAGACTTTGCACCTCCAAAGATGTGTGCTTAATAAACTGTTTTTCTTCATAGAAGAAAGAGGAGAACAGTTATTTGTGGGGGAAATTTTTTAATTTGTAGATATAATAAAGCTGAACTTTCAAAAACTAAGCCCATAGAATACCCATGAAATAATACAGAAAGAAAAGCAGAAAAATGTTCAATTTCCTAGGAAACTGCAGTGGATGTGTAGATGGATGAAGTGTGTTTTATGCGACCACAGACATTCCATGACCATTCAAAAGGTTTTCAATTAATAAAATCTGCAGTTTTTGAAAAAACTAAAACTAATATGCTACCACTAATTAAAACACTTTTTCCTTCACTCACCTTGGCTTTTTTAATCAGCTGAATTAGTTTGCATTAGGAAAACAGGGGGTGGGACTACAGAGGCACTTCATAGCCTTAAAGGAAATTATGGTACCTTTGTCTTCCGCACGCCATTTTTCCTTGCCCCCACTTGCTAACCCTAACAGATTCAGGAAAGCTGTCTACCAAATGACCCCTTCCCACTCTGGGGCTTCCTTCATTTCTTTCCTACTATTTCTCTAAAGGTGTTGAATATAAAAGAGAGTGCAAAGGTTTTACACTGACTGAACTGTTTTTTAAAATATATTGCTTTCACACATATAAAACATGTATAACAACATTATGTGTTTCATGAAATATAATATTCATCAAATCATACAGATATCATTTCTCATTTGAAAATGATTTTTTGTTGTTGTTGTTGTTCAGATACAGTCCTGTGTAGCCTGAGCTGGCCTCAAGCTAGGGATGTCTTTGCCTCAGCCTCTCAAGTACTGGGACTGTTGTGTGCACACCATTACACCCAGCCCTGATTTGTTTTAATGGACAAATGTAGTCTATGTATTTACTATGTATAACATGATGCCTGTATACAGTGTGGTATGGGGCCAGCATATACTTAAAAAGAAAATCTGGGGGGATGTCATTCTAGCCAACATAATTCTAAGATAACGATTCTGGAATGCTCTATGGTAAACAGTGAGGAGGCAGTGAGATAACTCAGCAGGTAAAGGTATTACCACCAACCTAATGACCTCTTTTGATTCCCATATTCCAGGAATCCACACGGTAGAAGGATAGAAGCAAACTGTCCTCTGACCTCCACACATGTGCAGGCAAAGGTTCACTCGTGTGCATACACAAACAAAATAAGCAAATGGAAAATATTTTAATTAAGAAAAATACTCATCCAATCCATTCACTACCCTAGATTTAAGAAGGTTCTATCAATGATGTAGTAACAGTATTCAAAGTTATTTCTTCCTTTCCATTTAATTTCTTAATAGTCTGGGGTCTCTCTATTTGATTTGCCCTTGTCTTTAAGGTCTGTCTATACAGACCTAGAAAACAACATGATTCGGGCTCCTGTGCAAGCTCTTGCCTTTTGTTACAACTGTAAATTACAACAGCTGATCTTAAAAATGCAAACAGAAGTTGGATGGACTAGAATAAAGAGGGACCTTGCTGCAAGGCAGGCTGACTCACTTAACACACATTTATTGCAGCCCCTGCT
Source organism: Acomys russatus (assembly GCF_903995435.1). Taxonomy (NCBI): domain Eukaryota; kingdom Metazoa; phylum Chordata; class Mammalia; order Rodentia; family Muridae; genus Acomys; species Acomys russatus. The sequence goes on from NC_067138.1 coordinate 22,785,443, forward strand.
GTGAGCAAAGCACGCCGCCAGAAAAACAGGACTAATGCTGCATTTTTATTCTCAGAACACAGCAGTGCAGTCTGGGAGACATGTACTCCCCAGCAATGAAGGAAGGCGGCCGCTTCTCACTTGCAGAGGACAAGGACATAGGAAGAGAGAGTGGGAAAGCTGAAGGTTGCAAGTTTTTGTTTGCAAGACCTTACTTACTCTTTAGGGCAGTTTTCAGACAACAGAAAATTTAAGAGGAACGTTGAGAGATTTCCAAGCCCTTTCTCCCTCACACGTGCACAGGAGCATTTGGTAAGCCTGTGTCAATGGACAAACCCACATTAACAAGTAGTCACCCAAAACCCATTGTTTACATTAGGGCTCACTCTTGGGGGTGTTGAGAAATGTATCAGGCAAAGTAGGTTCACTTTCCCTACAACTGCTGTGTGCTCTGCTTTACCCATTCCTCCAGCCGCAGCCCCTCAAACCAACGACTCACGTGTGGCTTCCATCATGTGCTCTTCTCCAAAATGCCACCTTGGGATCTTCCCTCACTACCCACCAGGAATGTTCCAGAATTCCAGAAGGTATCACAACCCATGAGTACTCAAGTCTTTTATACAGCACACAGCATGAGCAGATGACCTGTGCAATCTTTTCATGGGTCGTTTATTTCTTTTTTGTTTGGTCATGGAGTTTCACTATACAGCCCAGGATAGCCTTGGAGATCCTCTTGAGTGCTGGGATCACAGGTGTGTGCCACAACTGCTGTCTTCCTCTATGTACTCCAAAATGATTTCTAGGTTAGTTATAATACTATATAGATATTGTGCTGTTTTGACCAGCAGATAATTTTTTTAAATCTGTACATGTTCAGTATCAGCACTTCTTTTTAATAGTCTCAAGCCACAGTTAACCAATAAAGATGCAGAACTCACGGACAGTGAGATAGGACAGTAGTCACAGTCACATGATATATAGCCCGTCCAGATTTCTTAAGGTTCACTTTTAATTTTATGTAATGAATGTTTTTCCTGCATGTATAAATGAGTACCCTGTGCATGCCTGATATCTAAAGAAGCAAAAAGAGAGGGCTAGATCCCCTAAAACTACAGTTACAGACAGATGTAAGCTGCCATGTGGGTGCTGAGAGCCAAACCCAGCCCTCTGGAAGAGTAGCAAGTGCTCTGAACTACTGAGCCATCTCTCCAGCCCCCTAGTGCCTTTCTTTTAAGAACACAGATTAAAGACAGGTGGTGGTGGCACACGCCTTAATCCCAGCACTTGGGAGGCAGAGGAAGGCAGATCTCTGTGAGTTCAACACCAGCCTGGTCTACAAAAGCGAGTTCAAGGACGGCCAGAGCTGTTACACAGAGAAACCCTGTCTTGAAAAAAAAAAAAAAAAAAAAAAAAAAAAAAAAAAGAATATGGATTAAGGCTCTCACATGTCTTTGTTCAGTTTGACAGCTCATTTCCACTTCATATGCTAAGTTATCTGTTCTCCAGATGTGTAGTTTATCCTTTAATCTACCAAAAGAAACTTGGTCGCTTCCAGGTTTGGGTAATTATGATTATAGCTCCTGCAAACATCCATGCACATGTTTTTCTGTTAGACATAGGCTTTCAATTCCTTCAGATAAATTCCAAATGATGTGATTGCTGTGCTTAATTTTGAACAAGACTACTAACTTTGTCTTCCCAAATGTCCACAACTTTTGGTATTTCCACTATCAGTGAGTTCGGCATTGGTGTCGTGGACTTTGGTCACTCTAACAAGTATATAGCTCCCTACTGCTCACTACTGTCATGGTCTTAATTTCCCTGGTGACAAAGCAAAGAGCATCTTTGAGTGTGCTGACTTGCATATTGGTTGATATCTTTTTTGGTACTGTACCAAGGTCATCAGCCCATTCTCTGATTGGCTTGTTTCCTTCATATTGTCCATCAGACAAAATGTTCTAAATTGTGATTTGACTTTTTAGTCTCCTGGCACTGTTTTTCAGAGCAATTTTTAAATTCTAACAAAGTCCTACTTAACCCATATTTACTTATTTCATTAAATCATGTCTTAAGTGTTGTATCTTTAAAAAGCAAATCATTGCCATAGCCAATATTATCTGGAACTTATGTTGTCAAGTTTTTGAAGGTTTATAATTTTGGATTCTGCATTGTACTCTATAATTCACTGCCCATGAATTTTCATGTAAGATGTGAGGTCTTGTGTCTCGGTTCTGCTTCTTGCATATGGACGTTCAGCTGTTCCAGTATCTGATGATAAAAAGACATTTCTGTTCCATTGCCTGGCAAGTAGTGTTATGCTCAGATCATGAGGACTCCAAAGACCACCAGGAGTCTGAAGTCATATGCAAAAGTAAAGAGGCTTTATTCTGCTGAGATCCAGTGCACTGGGGTCCTCGCAAAGCAAGATGGCAAAAGACCCCGAGTTGAGCATGCAGGCTTTTTTTTTTATTATAGATAATCAAGGGAAGTTTCAAGGTGAGTTAGGTAATCTTTACTTCTATTGGCACAGATCAGGAGCAAGAGTACAAGTACATCTGGGATTAGTTAGGGCTCTGGCCCAGGGCTAGGGGCTCTCTGAACTGGTCCAAACCGGTCCAAATTGGCAGGTGTTCTTGAGGCTATGTGACTCTGGTCAGGAGTTAGAGGCTCTTCAAAGTGGTAGCTAAGCAACCTTATCTTCCTGAGGCCAGGTACCTGATTGGTTCCCCAGGGCTTATGAAAGACAGAAACTGTAGCCTCGACATAAAATGGAGTTACATCTGTACAATTACCTGAGTCGTTCTGAAGCTTTTGAGATGAGCCTTCCAGGCACAGGAGGATTCTAATAGGCTTCAAGAGAAAACATAGAAACGAAGAGTAGGAAGAAAGATGAAGTGATGTGAGCAGGAATAACAGCAGGAACAGATGAACGAGGGTTGAACTACAGCTACTCATGGCTATGTTTAGGAGGACATGACCTGGGGATGGTCGCTATGTAGGACATGGACACCATGCTAAAGAGCCAGGACTCATGTTCTGTGTGAGGAGCTGGTTGGAGAAGCTTCTGTGGGGCTGAGAGAAATACCAAAATTAGTTTAAATGCAGTGTTAGAACAGTATGAAGCCTGGAGTCGAGACAATTAGGAGAGATTTTTTAGCTAAGACGTTATTAACTAGGATAGGGATACGAAAAGAAATTAAGACCATACTTATGCTAATAGCTCTATGGCTTGAGTACAAAAAAAAATTGTGTTAGGTGTCCTGTGATAAGATGCCATACACAGAGAGAAGCAGATCTGAAATCTAGAAGACTGTGGGCAGAAAAAGAAGATGATCTACGGAAAATTAAACTTTGCTTGCAAACTAAGATTTGGGATGCAAACCATCCTTGGAAGCTATCTCTAAGATAGAATTCAGTTAGGCAGTGCAACTCTTACAGAGTTATTTGGGTCTATCCTAAAATCATTAAAAACAGAATTTAAGAATATCAAAAATATGCAATTCTTAGATTCTTTTTACCTAGACTGGAACCTATCCCATTAGCCTACTAATGAACTATCAAAGTTATAAAAACAAAAAAATACCCTGACAACTACCCCCAACAGTTCTCAACTTTCCCTTCTCCTTCTGTATGCATAATTTGTGGGGAGGGCACATTCCTATGGTCAGTTCCAAACTACGCTTGCCTCAGCTTGTCTGCTCTCCTTTCACAGGAGTCAGAACAACTTACAAATTCTCAAGATAACTGAATTGGTGAGGTCTCAGGACACCCAGAAGTATATTTCTGTGGAGAGTCTAAAATCCAGCCAGATTGACAATGAAGAAAAACCATTACATTAAAACCAGTTGTTTTACATGATCCTATAGCATAAATAATTGTCATAAGACATCCCCCTGCCTATATCAATGTCTTATTTTGCCACCACAGGGAGAACATGAGATTTGGTTCCCAAGTCCACCAGGACAATGCAGCCAGGGCAGTGCCATGATGAGTCAACAGAGCCATTCTTCCCTACCCCTATTTTCCATCTTCCAAAGTCCAGCCTCCACCTGACTATTATCCAGTGGGTCGAGAGGCCACAGAAAGAGAAAAGCTCCCCTACTCTGTCATTCCTATATGTGGAGTGTGTGTATGTGTGTGTGTGTGTGTGTGCACATGCGTGCGCACATGCAAACGCACACTGCACAGTTATAACCTGCATCATATTGTCCTCCTATTTCCTCATGTGCACACATCTCGACTTCCTTCTGGATTTATGTGGTCCCAGGAAGGTTTCACATCTTAATACTCAAAGCTAAAGAGGTGATGTGTGGCACGAACATCAAGTTGTTCATCTGTCATTTGACAAAACTAAAATCTCTTTGCTGTGCACTGCGGAGATCTGATAGTTTATTCTGCTGTTTTTGTTCTGGATGCATAGATGGAAAGCAAGCTAAGACTACATTCAGAAACAAAAGATCAGTTCCCACAAATCAAGGGGAAACTGAAAGCTCTTGGCTTCTGACGTCCCTAAAACATTACGAGCAGAGCATCCATGCTCTGCTTTCTTCCTAGAGAAATGTGTGTTGTTGTGTCTTAAGCCCTTTGTTGTGGTTTGCTTTCTTTCTTTCTTTCTTTCTTTTTTTTTTTTTTTAATGCTGTATCCTGGTGCCTTAGCTTTCGCTATCTTCATCTTCCATGGTGCAGGCAATATTTCAGATCAGAATCTGTGTAATTGAGGCCAGATCTGGACAGGGCTCTTCAAATAATGTGTACCCAGCAGAGCCACATACAATCTCAAGGGGACTTAGCATTCAATAAAATGTGTGAGCTGTTTTTTTACATTTTAGCAAAACCTAAATAGTGTCTGCGGAGAGCTATAAATAATATTAGGCTTGTCTTAGCGGTCTTATTTCTACGTGAGTTAATTTATTGCCACATTAGAGAGCCAGCTATCTGAATTCTGATTTTATTTTGTAAAGGCAGAGCTAGTATAAGAGATGAGTAAGGCAAAACTTCAAGATAAACACCAGCAAAAAATAATCTTGAATGTAATATCCTACTTTGCTGCTGAATCAATACTTAATCTGCAGTAAATAATGTTGGCAGGATGCCAATCCATAAAATAAACCATATAATGTTATAGAATACTCAAGGCTCTAAAGTGCTTCTCCAGCAGACAGCACTAACCTAAGGCATGGCCCTTCTTAATATTATGCAGTTCAGCTTGCGTGGCATAATAATGAAATAAAAAGCTTTTTCATTTACTTATATGCTCAGTATTAATCAAACACTACGTTACACCTGGTTAAATAAGGTGACATGAATGTATGCAATTTTAATGCGAGGTTTTAGGTTTCATGACAAAGTCAGGTTAATTATCTCTACTGACATAAAGAAACACCAGCTAATCCACTGCAAGGTTTGGAAAAGGTACTGGCAGGCTGTTTCAGCTCAGATCTTCTCTCTACAATTTTTTTTCTCTCTCTCCCTATACTCTTAGCATTACAATGCCCAAAGTTTTGTTCGGACCTTTTTCTCTCCTATAGCTGCATCTATCCCTGTAACCTACTGTCACCTACTATATTCCTATGATGCCCAAACATCAATTTCTAGCTTTAAAACTCTCCTGTAATCTCTAAGAGGGAGTGGGGAGATAGCACAGTGGGCGAAGCATCTGCTTCACAAGGCCAAGGACCCTAGTTTGGATCCTTATTAGCCACGTAACAAACAGGCCCAATGGGTACATCCCTATAGCCCTAAGGTGGTTGTTGGATCCCTGGAAGTCATTATCCAGTCAGCCTAGCCAATCAGTGAGCTGCAGCACCAGTAAGAAGCTTTGTCTCCAAAACTGAGACGGGGAGCTATGGAGGAAGGCACCCAATGTTGACCTCTGGCCTTCACATGCACCCATGTACTTGTGTCCACACAAACACACGTATGCTCCTGACCATTTGCATTGGTACAGCCTTGGACCAAGTCACCATTATATCTCCCCTGGGTTATGGCAGGAGCCTCATAGCACCTACCCTGATGTTCCACATACCCTGCCACTCACACTGTCTACAAATAAAAAAAAGAAAGAAAGAAAGAAAGAAAGAAAGAAAGAAAGAAAAAGAAAAGAAAAACTTTTTAAATGTCCGATGACACCATAGACTCAACATGCTTCTCATTCTTCTTGGCCACAGGATTTGTCCATAGCCTTCCCATGATCTGGGCTATCATCATCTGTTTCTAATATGACCTCCCACTTGGTACCTGCTGTTCTGGAAGGGTGCATGGCCAGAGGGAGCCTTTTCTTAGATGCTCCCTCTGCCTGTGAGCCTGAATCCCCATGGTCCCTACATCTACTCAGAAGCCACTGCTGGTGACTGCCCACATCACCAGCTTGAACATTGCCTTCCTAGAATTCTTGAACTGATACTTTTCTCTTTTCCATGAATTGACCACACAATACAGGTCTCATAGTCTTAGTCCATATTAAATAACAATTAAATATCTGCAATGCACGTATGTGTGTACATGCAACCTGTGCTACTTCATATAAGTCTGGAAGGCACCAACCAACCCTTTTTTTTTTTTTTAGTTTGTTGATGCTCCATGATGTGGTACATGCTATGTGCACAGGAAACACTTGACTACATGAAATATAGGAAGCACAGGAACAAATGAAAATATTAACACCACATTGGTAGTTGGAGGTGTCATGTTCACTGAAGACAGAAATCATCCTGGAAGGGGAAAGTAGCAAAAAAGAAACCCATAAAAAAGAATGAAAAGGGAAGCACAGAGAGGTTAGAAGGCAAGTTTGAGTAAATGGTTGCTACAAGGGAGGGGAATACATAAACAAGAGTCAAGTCCTATGGAAAGCCAGGTAAGACAACCCGCTCTCCCCGCCTCACACCTCAAGCTCTCACTACTGTGGTCCTGCACATTCTGCCCTCTCAAACTATCCCCTTGAAGACTTCCTACTGAAAACTGGGCCTGTCTCCAGGAGTACATCTCTCTCCACCACACCCTTGGAGGAAAGCTCTGCAGAGTACAGCCGCACAGTTTGCCTGCTGTGTAGGAAGCAGTGCAAACATCTGTTTTCACAATAATAATGATCAGTGCTGCAGACTATGATTCTGTATTTGTTGGGAGCAAGGGGAAACTGGTGGCCATGCGCATACATGATCTGGGACTCCTCACCTGTATACACAGTTTACATGCTACATTTCCTTTCTGAAAATGTTAGCACGTGCCAATGTCCCTGTAACATGGGAAATGCTCAGGGTTGCAGACTTTAAGTTATTCAAGAAATATAAGGTGACAGAAGGTTTTCCTGAACCCACAGGCATATTTGTAGAAGTGTGTTGTTGATGTCATTATTGCTGCTGTCATGTATGTTTTCAACCATCTATAGAGAAGAACTAGAACTAAATCATCTGGTCTAACAATGTAAATATTAATAAAATAATCTGTGATTTGAATGAGAATGTCCCCCATAGGCTTGGTTAGTTAAACACTTGGTCCCCAGTTGATAGCGCAGTTTAGGGAGATTGTGGAACCTTTGAGAGGAGGAACTTTACTAAAGGAAGTATACCACTGGGGACAGGATTTAAGAGTTCACTTCTCCCTACTTCCTGTTTTCTTCCCTTCCTGCTTGAATTTGAAGATGTGAGCTTTCAGCCTCCTATTCCTACAATCATTCCTGCTATTTATTGCTATGTCTCCATGCATGATGTACTTTCCCTCTGGAACCATAACTAAAATAAAGTCTTTTTTATTAAATATTTTTACATATACATTTATATTCTTATACATATATACAATAAACTACCTACAGTGAGAAGAACCATGAAACAATCAGGAATTATATTAATGTTACATTCATAGTGTTTTGGCTATTTGTATTTGGCAATCTTGAAGAAAACATCTTTCCTATCTTGGTGAATCTAAAATTCTGAATATAAATCAGTATCTATCATATCTCATCATTATCAACTTAAACCATCTATCTAGACCTAAAAACATCTTAACCTGTGAACAACCAAGCTTCATTGTAAAGCTAAACTATCTGGTTTTCAACCCCATCAGAGACTTGAGAAGGAATAAAATTAATTACCTGAGTATACAGGAAGTATAGGTTAACAGCTTCCCAAATGAGAAGATGACAGAGACAGTTTGTTGCCTGAGCAGTCACCCAAAACTCTCTATAACACTGGAGCATCGTCTTCAGCCTTCTGGCCCAATAATCTGGCAGACATATTTGTGAGGCAGGAACTATTGAGGACTTGCTTACCCTCTCTTGACAGAGTTTGGCTGTCAACTCCGCCTGCAGCCAAGCTTGCCCATTTTTTAGGCAGAATTCTGTCTGTGGTAGAAATGAGGACATTTTGTCCAGTGGCTTGTTTGCCACATTTAAAGCCATCTCCATAAGGAGGTTCTTTGATGCTCATTATCTTCTTTGAGGCAAGTTAATTCTTAGTTGATCAAATCATGGTCATATCAATTACTAGTCTATACACCCTACAAAAATACACACCCTACATGTAACAGATATTATTCTATAGAAAGATAAGAAAAAAAGATAAGGTCTTCAAAACCCTCAGTGGCACACAGAATATGGCATTTAAAGATGTTTTGATTATTTTAAAAATACATTTACAATGAGACAGGTTAACTCCTGGCAACACCTTAAAATAAAATGAAGTCTTTCATCTATAAGTAACTTTCTTTCCTCCTTTTTCTAAGAGTTGGGTCTTCAATCACACAGGACCACAGTCACACAGGACCTCAGTCATAGTCACACAGAACCACAGTCACATAGGACCACAGTCACACAGGAACTCAGTCATAGTCACACAGGTCCTCAGCCACAGTCACACAGGACCTCAGTCATAGTCACACAGAACCACAGTCACATAAGACCTCAGTCACTCAGGACCTCAGTCACAAGGACCTCAGTCACACGATACCTCAGTCACAGAGGATCACATTAACACAGCACCACAATCAGGATCACAGTGTAGCCTGAGACCCACCAGACTGGCTGCTGACTCACAGGCATCATCCTGCCTGAGCCTTCTGTATTGCTAGAATTACAAGTATGCATCACCATTCCTACAACCTTAACTTACCTTTATTCATAATGTCACAGCAACCAAAAAGTAATTAATACACACACACACACACACACACACACACACACACACGCATCCAACAGTGCTATCACATATACAGTTTTGTACAGCCAGACACAGCCAGACCTAGACAAAGTTATATTCAACATTCTTGTCATTCCCTGTGACATTTGGGTCTGTACTGTACTGCTATGAGACAGTATACAAAGCCCCCAACATTATGCAGAGAAGGCTGGTGCTGGCTGGCTATAGTAAGGATGCTGTGGGTGGGGTAAGCAGCTTCAGGTCAAAAGGAGTGGTTTGCTGTGACTATCCACCCAATGAGGACAAAACAAAATACATAAACAGCTATGACTTCACCTGCATCCATTTGCTTAGAGGGAACAGGAACACTGACCCTGTTATATATCAGAGTATTCTTCCAGCTATTTGTTCCTGAGTAAAAACCATTATGCTTTTCTTTGCCTTCCTTATAATGGATAAAAAGACACTGATTGCCACCCTTTGTGTGTTGAAAAACTATTAGTGCCTGGCCTCTGTAAAATTTAAAAGTGGGTTACAGAGAGTTCTTTAATTATCATCTCCTTTGGTAGTTTGAACAATGGGAGTAATTTATCCTTAGTTTAGTGATTTAGAATATTTAGTTATTCAGTTTTCTAAGGAAATGTCAGTAGAGCTTTACTCATTTTTTTTCAAATATGAAGCAGTGGTCTTATATATTGCTTATGAAAATACACTCAATAGATCATACTTTTTATAAGCCTCCAAAATGAAGTTCAAAGGTATGGCCTTGGTGATAATTCCCTAGGTTGTATTGAAAAGAGGCAGAGATAAAGAAAAAGGAAAACGAAGATACAAAATTACAAGAGGTGCTGATGAGCACATGAAATGAACACACTGTTCCAAGAAGATTGTTATCTTGTCACAACAATGACAACAACAAAACAGTAAGGACATAATGAAGGAGAGTGATAAAACATGAACGAATATGAAACATAACAACAGATGGAATGACATATGAATTGGGTGACTCCGTGTAACAAGATCCTCCCCAAATCAGTATGAATTGAACGCAATTCTTATGAGATTCAAGGTTCAAGCTTCCATTATTTATACTGTGTGTGTGTGTGTGTGTGTGTGTGTGTGTGCACGCGCGCGTGCACTCACCATCAGGCTAACTTATGGACGTCGAGGGTCAGTTCTCTCCTTCTACCATGTGGGCCCAGAGTTCAAAGTCAAGTTATCAGGCTTGACAGTAAGAACATTTTACCCACTGAGGCAACTCAGGAGCCCTCGTGAGACTCTAAATGAAGTGCTTGTTTTTGTTTTTGCTATTAGAAATTGAATAAATTAATCATAAAGTAAACAGTAAATCAAAAAAGTAAACAGAACTATTAAAAAAGATCCTGATTATATTAAATATACACTAAAATTGCTCAGTCATTAGAATAACAACAGAGAAAATGTGACATAGTGCACAGAGACTCCAAGGGTACATTCACACATGTAAAGAGTTTTTGCTGTGCCCAGGGTGGTATTTTGAGTCAGTGGGACAATCATAGTGATGCTCACAGAATTGGGAGAGACATTCAGAAAAAGCTGAAGCTATAGCTTAGTTGGAAGAATTAAAGTAGGAAAATTCTAGAAGAAAATTCAGAAAGTTTCTATAATCTTTACTAACAGAAAACTACCTAAACCAAAAAAAAAAAAAAAAAATCCATTTAAGAAAGTGACTAAGAACAATGAAGTAGGAAAATTATAGTCAGGGGTGAGATGCAGTGCAGAGGACAATCTGCACAGAATGCTTCCACGCAGTGTAGGAAGAGGCTGGAGAGAGGATGGCTCAGCAGTTAACAGTGCCTGCTGCTCCTACAGCGGGCCGGTGTGTAGTTCCCAGAAACCACAAGGCTCAACACCGGCCTGTAATGGAAGCTGCAGATGAGATAATACCTTCTGGCCTCTACCTGTGCGCATGCACATGTGCGCGCGCGCACACACACACACACACACACACACACACACACACACACACACACTTAAAAATAAATTTTTTTTAATTGAAAAGATAAACATCCTAAGAAACCTATGCTTGAAGTACATGATTAAGCAATCTAGAAAAGAACTTTAAAATAAACATAAATACAAGCACATTTGTAGTAAGGCCAGCAAACACACTTGTGGATGATTATTGATTATTGGTAAGGATTAATGAAAAATTGTACCTGTATCTGTGTAAGTATAAATAACAATCTTAGTAAGCAGTCTGACAAAAAATTTTTAACTTAAAATTGTGAATTTTTAATTTAACAACTAACTCATGTGAATTTACCCTTTACACTAGTGCCCTACTTCTGAGAATTTATCCCTACAGAAGTAACTTACTCAAATGTAATAACTGTGTATTTTGATAATTATTTCAGTGTTGTTTATATCAGACAGCCATTGGTATCCCACCTTATTGAAGTACTGTTCATCATTGTAGGGAAAGAAAAAGAAAGACAAATAAGTGTAATTCCCAACAGTAGGACACAAAAGGCTAAATTACGTTATAATTACAATAGAATGAATTCAAAGAATGTAAGTTGCTATATAAGAAATACAATAGAATATAACTGAAGAAAGAGCAACGGTCAAAAATCCCCATATGCAAATAATTATGGATTGTGAAAATATCACATATTATTATATATAATTGTATCTAAATATATAAGCATGGGTATATAAGTGTGTGTGTGTGTGTGTGTAAACTATACTGATGACTTCACTTTGTCATTAACAAGCTATTTCAGGGTAAGTTGACAGTTTTTAATACAAGTGAGAAATATTTTGGTTTTTGCTTTTGTATGTGTGTGTGTGCGTGTGCATGGTGGAGATCAAACACAGGGTTATATACACACTAGGTAATTATTCAACCACGAAGATATACAGACCTCTCCCACCAAAAGTTACTTTTGTCACAATCTCTTAAAAATTTAATGGCATTCTGATCCCTAATAGGAGACATTTAAAAAACACAATTGAAAAGGAATACATACATTGAGCATGAAGGTATAAATCAGGCATGGTAGCACTTACCTTAACTCGCAGGTGTTGGGCGTGGGAGGGAAGGCAGGAGAATGCAAGACTCAGATGAGTAAGGGCTGCACAGTGAGCTCCAGGCTGTCTTAGGTTAGAGACTAAGACTCTGCCTTAACAAAATTAAGCAAAAGTTTAAGGCTAGAAATCACATGATCATCTTAATAGATATAGAAAAGGTCTTTCACGGAGTCCAATGTTCTTCCATCATAAGAACCTGGGAGGAACTAGGAACAGATGAACCACTTCAACACAGTAAAAGCTCCATGAAACAAACCCACCACAAACATACTAAATGGGGGAACTCAAAGCATTTTCACAAAAAATTAAGAACAAGACAGGGATATCTACTTTATTCACTTTTATATAATGTTTTTTTTTAAATCTCTTTATATATGCACATGTGTGTGTTCCCCTGTGTGCAGAGGGCATGCACATGTGTATGTACATGTGGTGAGCAGAGGGACAAGCTTGGGTACTATCCCCAGGAAAGGAACCCACATATTTTGAAGCATGTCCAGGCAGCCCAGGGAGCCTCCTCTCTCTGCCTCCCTCTTACTGAGATTGCAGAAGCCTGCGTTTCTACCTTGTTTCTGAACATCAAATTCAATCCTCGCATTTGCAAGGCAAGTGACTTACTGTATGGGCACCACTCCCCACACCCAGCCCTGTGCTAGAAGTCTTTGCTGGAGCAGAAGACAAGAGGTGTAAATAAAAATGACATAAATAGGAAAGAAGGAAGTCACAGTATCCCCATTTGCAGATTATATGGTTCTATACCTAAGAGATTCTAAAGACTCCACCAGAAAACTATTAGAAGTGGCAAATACAAAATTAGCATACAGAAATAAGTAGCTATATCTCAGTAACAAACATGCTGAAAAAGGAATGAGGGAAGCAATCCGCCTCAGAGTCAACATAAGCAAGGAGGTGAAAGACCTCTCCAATGAAAATGTAAAACACTGAAGAAAGTAATAGAAGACATTGGAAGACAGAAAAGCCTTCCATGTTCGTGGACTGGACAAAGATGCCAAAAATACTTATTGGAGAAGAGATAGCATCTTCAACAACAGAACAAAGGCAACTAGAAAATAAAACTAAACCCTAATCTCTGTACAACAACTAACTCTGTATGGACCAAAGGCCTTAATCTAAGACTTGAGAACCTGTAGGCTTAGATTTTTCAAAACTTATTTATGGTTCTTAAACATTCCAACTTCACTTCTAACCCACGAACTGGAGGAAGGGGAGAAAGAAGTTAGCAGGGAAGAAGGGTTGTGGACCTGTTTAGACTTAGTTCCTTGAGCAAATTGCACTCTGTGCTGTCAGGATACCAGCAGTCCAGTCCAATAGCCAACACCAAACAGGCACACGAATCCGTAGAGGTGGCACAATACAGCCAAAACACAAGACTTCACCGAGTAAGCACAAGTCTGTGGAAGTAGCCAGAATCAGCTGTGCCACGAGAACGGTTCTCTGGAACATTTCTCTCTGTGAAGCCAAGACCAGCAAAAACCAACAAAGACCAGCGATGTGCTCCACGGTGTAGAAATGCAAAAAGCCTCGTTCCACTGTCCTCGGTCCTTTTTATACTCATTCTCACCGTCACGTGTCCTCTCACGTGTCTGCTCCCAGCAAACCATCACATGCCCTCTCTCCCAGAAAAAACGTCACCACGTGACCTGTCACAAGACAGCTTTCAGCAAAACACCACTTGACACAACTGTACCTTCAAAGAAACCAGAAACTTCCACTTCAAAAATCTGTAACTGTTACAGACAAAAGTAAGAAAAATACTTAAAGATCTAGACGTAGGCAAGGACGTCCTGAATAGGGCCTTACTCGGGAAACAATGCCAGCAGCTGGCAAATAGGACCTCGTGAAACGAAGATGTTTCTGCACAGAGAGACACTAATTGGACAAAGAGCCAACAGGAATGGATTGAACGTATGTGTCTGATAGAGGATTCACATCTGGACCATGCAAAGAACTCCAACAACCAAAGAATTCCAACAGCCCAACCAATAAATGCAGTGATGAAATAAACAGTATACAGATGGGTGTGTGTATGAGAAGTTGCGGGAGAGGGAGAGAGTGTGTTACCCTCAGAGACCAGAAGAGGGCATCAGATCCCTTGTGGCTGGAGTTGTGAGTCACCCTAACTAGGTGCTTGGTACTGAACTCAGTCCCTCTGTAAGAGCAGCAAAGGCACTGAGCCTTCTCACCGGCCCCATTTTTCTGATGTTTTTAAATTCATATAATTGATATATTATAGAAATAAAGCACTGCTAAGCAATTAGCATTTTTATCAGCCTAGCAAGTTGCCATTATTCTTTAGAATATTCTCCCTTGATGATTTTAACCATTTTATTCATATAATTTCATGTTCATTCTACTAAATATTCATTTTTCTGCCTATTTATAAATGAAGTCTCTAATGGCTAATCTTAGGGAAAGGAGGTTTTAACATTGAGACTAAAGATTGCAATACATTAAAAATTCTAGTTAGGAGATCAACAAAGAATATGTTCATGTCTTTATATCATAATTTATGTCTTATTTACATTTTTATAAAACACCTGGACACTGCTATAGCACTTAAGTTGGCTTCACACATCTCACACTCATTTTAAAAGAATGGTGCATTTTTGGCCTCTGAAGTTCTTTCTTAGCAGTAGTGCAGGCATGGAAGATGTTCTGTGAACCGGCCCTAATTTGCCGTGGTAGATGGCAATGCTACCTGACTCACATTTTGTGTTGAGTGTTAGGACTGGATGCCTTTTTTACCATTGTTGATTTATTTATTTACCTGAAACAATCCCCTCTACCTCTAATCTGTCCTCCTAGATTTCCTAATCCAAGAAGCAATGTCCCCTCCATGGAAGCTTTTCTGAACATTTGCAGGATAATTACTTCTCTCTACCTTCAAACCTAAGTAAGATACACTTTTAAATGTAATTTAAAGAGAATCTGGTAAAGCTATTTTCTACCATCTGTAATTTTCTCAGATAATTTTCCTCTACTCTTCCCAGTATTTTTTTTTTTTTCTAAACACCATCTCTTGCCATCTTAATTACACTTGCACTGTATATGGCTTTTATTTCCTGAGCCATCTCACTAGACCATCCTATGTATGTTCAAAGCCACTTTCTCCCACCCCTTACTATGTGCATATAATCATCAAAAATGTAGGTGCTCGAGAACACCCTCAAAACCATCTCTGCACTCAGTAAGCCCACGCAGGAGGATGAAGGAAGGAGCTAGAAAAAGCACCCAGCTAACACTAACTGGGTCCTTACGGTTGATTGTTGCTTCGTTATCATTATTTTTTCATACTTACATTATTAAAGTAGAAATGTTACTGTTGTTTTTTTATGCAGTGAGAATCCAACAGTGTTTGCTCTGCATAATGAGCTGGTTTTTTCAACATCCTTTACTAGGCAACCATTCCCATAGTGATTTGTAATCCTGCTGTCTATGAGGGTACAAATTCCTCTATATTCTGCCCATAGTCTGCTAGTCTCTTCCTGACTCGTTTCATTTTTGTTAATATACCTATAATGGTTGTTTTAATGCCTGTTGAGATAAGCCTCTGTCCTCTGCTCTACAAAGCTTTTCCTGGATATTTTTGCAAAATTATTGTGTTCTTCTCGATGATACATTAATAAAATAAGCCAGATGAATAAAACAAAACACTGCATGCTATGATTCATATGTGAAACTAAAAATATTAATCTCAAAGGGAAGAATTAAGTCCTAATTTCCAGAAGCTAGAAAGGGTGGGGCAGTGCAGTTGGATATTGACTACCAAAATATGTCAGAAAGAGAAAAAGTTTCACTGTTACGTAGCACAGTAGAGTGAGTAGAGTTTGTTGCAACTTATTGTATATTTTGTAAAGAATTGTAAACTGGGAGTTTCTAGGTTCTAAACACAAAGAAATGGTAAATGCTTGAAATAGAAACAGTTGGTAATTACCATAATTTGATTCCTGCACATTGTATACATGTATCATATTATTACATTGTACTCTGTAAAGACATGCACTTATATGTCAACTAAAATAAGCTTCATGGTGGTTATGATGGTTTATGCCTGGTTGAGGCTGGAGGACTACCATGAGTTTGAGGAAGGAAGGAAGGAAGGAAGGAAGGAAGGAAGGAAGGAAGGAAGGAATTTTTAACTATTTTATTTACTTTTAAATTTTATTTTGTGTGTGTTGGTGTTTCGCCTGCATGTATGTCTGTGCACCATGTGTGTTCCTGGTGTCTTCAGAGACCAGAAGATGGCCTCAGATCCCCTGAAATTAAAGTTACAAATGATTGGGAGCCACCATGTGGGTTCTGGGAATTAAACTGGGTCCTTTGAAAAAGCAGCCAATGTCCTTAACAACTGAGCCATATCTCCTGCCTCTAAAACTATTTTTTTAATTAGAGTTTGTTAGATCATCAAGTCTGTGTATAAATGCTTCGAGCCACTAAACCATCCCACCAGCTATAGTTCCTTTTTTGCCCTATATTATTCTTTAAAGTTTTAGTTCAAAACAGTTCTTTGAAGCTTATGAACTTAGACACAATTATTTCTTTGTTAACAAAATAACTTTAGTGGTGAAGCAGGAAGAGAAAAAGTAATGGATATTGCATCTTAAAAATCTAGCAGATATAAATGTAGACATGGTTAAAATATAAGTTAGCAGTGAGGAAGATATTTCTATTTCAGTTTGACAACAGATTAAAATTAACTTGCTTGTCAAGTTTTAAGTCCTATGAACTAAAAAGATTTTCAACTAATTTTGTGAGAGCACTCCATTCCTTATAAATCAATTTTGGGAGAATTTCATTCTATAAACATATCATATAACATGTACACCTAGGTAGTATGCGGAAACATTTACTCAAACAGACCAAGCACACACAACCCTTATGCTAAAGCTTGTGTCTAAAGGCAAAGCTTGTGTCTGAAGACAAAGAACAAATGTACTCATCTGGAGAAGACTGAGGCCTGGTGGTGCAGCCCTACAATCCCAACCACTTGGGAATGTGAGGCAGTCTTTAGCAAGAATTCAGCCTTACCTCACAGAGTTCAAGGCTAGCCTGAGTAACAGGATGCCTTCCCCCGCTCCAAAAAAAAAAAAAAAAAAAAAAAAAAAAATATATATATATATATATATATATATATATATATATATATATATATATATATATATATATATAAAGGTGTGGGACTCAGCAGCAGAGCACTTACCTACCATGAATGAGAACCTGGGTCCTGAGATCAAGTCCCAGAACAGGAGGGGATCAAGGAGGGAGGGAGACAGACAGACAGACAGACAGAGACAGAGAGATATTGAGATCTGCAACTGCCCTTTGTCCTTTGTACCAGCTGTAGTTTTGGCTGAGAGCTATACATCATGTAAGTTACATCAGAATACATTTAATTTTAAAAACATAAAGAAATAGAAACAAATGTTTTTTCAGCTAGAGTTTATTAGATATTTTATCCAAAAAATCCTGATGGCAAAATATTTACTGGAATCTTACAGGACAGAAAGAGTAAATAGGGACGAGATGGTGTGTGTGCAACACTGTTGTCACACTCACAAGCATGGCCTGATGTTCTTGATTATAGACGTTCAAGATCTTCATAACATTATAATAGTAAAAGGTTGTTCGTAAGTTCTCATTTTCTGTAAGTAGTCTCATAAGAAATGAGAAAAAACACTTTTGTATTTTTAAAGTTGATTGATTTTGATCATTTATTCCAGTGTCCCCTCCTTGAACAATGTCCCTAGGGATGTATTTTACAAAGGACCTAGTTTGGGAGAAGTTATGGAAATTTTAGAGCATGGTGCCTAGTGGGAGGAATTAAGTCACTGCACACAGATCTTTGAAGGTATCTTGTCTCTATCTAGCTTCTGTGTGTGTGCGCGCACACTCGTGTGTGTGTGCGTGCGCGCGCGTGTTTTTCTTCTCCCCTCCCCCTCCCTCACCTCCTTCCCTCTATCTCCCTCTCTTTTCTCTCTTTCACTCCTCCCCCTACCAGGAATAAACTTCGCTGCCACCTGCTCTTCCTGCTGTGATATTTTACAGGAGTGTGATCCTCAGAACACTCGCAGAGTTCGTGTGAAGCCGGAATATCTCTATAGAAGTTCGGAATCAAGTATTTGCAGAAATAACTTGGTGCGGTGAGGTGTTATGTTTGAGAGTGAGCTCTAAACCTAATGAAAGGAAAGGATACACAGAATCACAGAAAGGCTCTCTCAGTACGGTGGCAAACGCCTTAGCATAAGGCCATAAACAACTTCAGGTAGGAGGATTTCTTTGGGTTCTTGAACTCAAGAGGGTTCAAGTCCACGATCTGTTGGCCCTGTGCACTTAGGCAAAACCCCATGCCAGAAGCAATATGCCATAAAGGAGTAGATTCACAGCAGACAGGAAGGAGAGAGGCAGGGGTTAGGACAACATGTCCCAAGTATCTACTTCCCCCTAAAAGTCCCATAACCTCCTCGATAGTGCCACCAACTCGGGACCAAACGATCAACGTATGAGCAGGTGGGAGACGTTTTAAATTCAAACTACAATGAAGACAACAAGAAGGGGAAGGTAGAAACTGAAATAACACATTGACAAACCAAATATGGCAGTAGCCAGGAGAAGTGGAAGTGGCAAGGAAAGATGCTTTCCTAGAGTATCAGGGGAGAGCACAGCTCCTCTGATGCCTTGGTTTTACACTGCTGGTCTCAAGGACTGCCACAGTATCATTTCTATTGCTTTAAGCCAACCAACTTGTAGCCTTGCAGCCTGGGCTGCCATTGCCAGTACTTAACGTAGACACCTGCTGCTTCTATTACAACCTAATTGTTTAAACATGATGTTGCTAGGTTTTATTTTTCTATATTAAAATATTTTTGTAATCAATGCTATCGTCAGACTTATTTCTGCTATCTTATTCCTGCCCTGTTCTCTGCTGTTTGCTCTACTTCCTTAATATTTTCTGCTAGACATTTCGCAGGGACGTCTGTTAATTGACAACTTGTGTTCTGTTTTTCTTCTGTTATTCCCAAGCCCTGCACTTAGATTTTTCAACATCAAATTCTAAATTTAATCAACATCTATTCCTCCTTAAAAAAAAAAAAAAAAGACCACTCTTCTTGGGCCCATCAAGGATACAGAGGCTCACCAGACCTCTTAACTGTTACAGGGCACTGTGGTGGTTAATGGTTGGCTGGCATTGACACTTAATGGTTGCTAAGAAGAGGAGGCTCACAAAGCCATAACCATCCCCAAGGCTGATGGTCAATATAGGCAGTTAATGGTTGATGGGGGAGGCAGGGGCGTTTTCTTCAGTAGTTTGTAAGTTGTCCATGCTTCTACATGTAACTTTAATTAAACTTATTGGTTCATACATGCGAAAGAAAGAACGAAAAAAGACATAGAAAGGGAACTAAGTTGGAGTTGGGAAGACAAATAGGATCAGGGTGAGAGGGATGGAGATGAGAGAAGGCAATCAAGGGTGAGTATAATCAAAATATATTCATATATGAAAATGTCAGAATAAAATCCATATTATGTATAATACATGCTAATAAAAAATGAAAATGTGATACACAGGATTTCAGCATATTTTTACTCCCTCTGACTCCCCCGCTGTGTTTACCACCAGCTTGCATTTCCTAGAATGTTTTAGAAAAAAAAATTATTTGATACTTGATTTGTTTTTAATCTTTGACTATCTATATACTATGTATATTACCTACACACATTAATGAAGAAACACTTTGGAATAATGTGAAATGTTTTAGAGTTAGATAGTAATAGCTATGCAGGTCTATAATTATCCTAAAAGATAACTTTTATTGTATCACCTTGTTAAAACATTTCCTCCAGGAATTTTTCAAAGTGTCAGTGTACAGTTAGATTTTTTTTTTAAGTCAAGATTCAATTTTCCTTAAAACAAACAAACAAACAACAACAACAAAATCTTTGAAGCCAAGTGAGGTGATACAGTCCTTACGAGGAAGAGCCAGGATCAGGAATTTGAAAACAAGCTGAATCACATGAGAAAACCCTGTCCAAAGCCCAGGGACAGGGACATAGCTCAGGGGTGGTGTATTTACAAGGCTCTGGATTTGATGCAAACACTAAAGAAAAAAATAGGCATTATTGTATACAAGAACTCTGATGCTATTGTTAAAAATTCAAATGCAAAGGCTAGAGAGATGTCTAGGTGGTCCTTGATATTGCAGCAGAAGACCACGTTCAACACACACAAACACAAACACATACACATGCAAACAAACAAAACACTCTTACATAGAAAAAAAGAAAATATTTAAAAATAAAATGCTAATTGACGCTTGTTCTTTCTAAACAGCCCATCTTTCTCTCTGCAATTACTTTCCTTCTTTAAACTTTACTGTGCCCAACTGCTGATAATATCCCTCTTATGTTTTCTGTTTGGTGGATAATGTCTGTTTGACTTTCCCTTCATTGTGAAGAAATTTTAATTACCAATTATTTAAATGCTCATTCTTTCTGTCATTCTAGGTCTCCTATTAATTACATTGATATTTAGTCTACTTCTCATATTATTTTATTTCTGTCTATTTTTCTAGCCTTTTATCCCTTCTGTGAATGTTTCAAACCAACTCTCTAATAGGTTCAACTGTATTCACTCAAGCCATGAGTTAAGTGATGGAAGAAGCTGGTATTGTCTTCCAGAAGTAAAGGAATGATAATGGCCAACAGGGTTGGTGAGGATCTTTTCCCAATTTCTAGGTTGTCATTTTGTTCTGTTGACAGAGTCCTTTGCCTTATACAGAAGCTTTTCAGTATCATGAGGTCTCATTTATTAATTGTTGATCTTTTAGCCTGAACTATTGGTGTTCTGTTCAGGAAGTTGTCTCCTGTGCCAATAAGCTCAATGCTCTTCCCCACTTTTTTTTTTCTAGCAGAATTGGTGTGTCTGGTTTTATATATATGTATAAATATGTATATATACATACATTATATATATAACATGTTAATTGTAACCCTCTTGGTCTTTCTCTTTTTTTAATTTTATTTTATTAATTTATTTATATTACATCTCAATGGTTATCCCCTCCCTTGTATCCTCCAATTCCTCCCTCCCTCCCATTTTCCCCTTACTCCCCTCCCCTATGACTGTGACGGGGGGGGGGACTTCCTCCCCCTGTATATGCTCATAGGGTATCAAGTCTCTTCTTGGTAGCCTGCTATCCTTCCTCTGAGTGCCACCAGGTCTCCCCATCCAGGGGACGTGGTCAAATATGAGGCACTCTTGGTCTTTCTTATCTTCCTGTTCCCCACTCTCCCTCCCTCTTCTGCCCTAGTCCCCTCCCTTAGACCTCTGACGAGTGAGGTCCTCCTCCCCTACCATCTGACCACAGTCTATTAGGTCTCATCTGGATAGCCTGCATCCCCTTCCTCTGTGTGCCCACAAGGCCACCCTGCCAAGGGGCAGTGATAGAATCACAGGCACCACAGTTCATGTCACAGGCAGTCCCACACTCCCCCTCCACTTCTCCATGTGGAGGATGAGCTGTCCATCAGCTACATCTGAACAGAGGGTCTAGGTTCTCTGCTTGCAATGTCCTGGATTGGTGCATCGGTTTGTGTAGGCCCTGATAGTCTCCTTGTAGAGCTTCTGACACCCCTCACCCCCCACCCCACCCCTGTCCTTCTGTTCCCCATCTCTTCCATATAACTCGAAGCTCTTAACCAAGAGTCTATCTTTGAGTCTCAATATCTGTCCAGATCCCCCACTAGATGGAGTCTCTCAGAGGACATCTATGTTGAGCTAATATCCACTTATAAGTGAGTTTATACCTGAGTTACCTCACAGGATAGTTGTCTCTAGTTTTATCCATTTGCCTGTAAATTTCAAGATTTCCTTGTTTTCGATAGCTTGAATAGTATTCACTGTGTAAATGTACCTCATGAAACTGAAAAGCTTCTGTAAGGCAAAGGACACTGTCAACAGAACAAAATTATGGCCTACAGACTGGGAAAAGATCTTCACCAACCCTACATCCAACAAAGGCCTAATATGAAAATATATAAAGAACTCAAAAAATTAAATACCACCAACCCGGGTGTGGTGGCTTAGCCCTTTAATCCCAGCACTCAGGAGGTAGAGGCAAGCAGATCACTGTGAGTTCGAGGCCAGCCTGGCCTCCAAAGTGAGTCTAGGACAGCCAAGACTACACAGAGAAACCATGTCTCAAAAAAAAAAAAAAAAAAAATTAAACACCACCAAGCTAAATATCCTAATTTTAAAAATGGGGTGCTGAACTAAACAGAGAATTCTCAACAGAGGAATATTGAATGGCTGAGAAACACTTAAAGAAATGCTCAATACCTTTAGTCATCAGGGAAATGCAAATCAAAATGACTCTGAGATTCCATCTTACACCTATCAGAATGGCTAGGATCAAAAACTCAAGTAACAGTACATGCTGGCAAGGATGTGGAGAAAGAGGAACACTCCTCCATTGCTGGTGGGAGTGCAAACTTGTACAACCATGTTGGAAGTCAATCTGGCACTTTCTCAGAAAACTGGCAATAGTACTATCTAAAGACCCAATTATACCACTCCTGGTCATATACCCAAAATATGCTCCACCATACAACAAGGACATTTGATCAACTATGTTCATAGCAGCTTTATTCATAATAGCCAGAATCTGGAAACAACCTAGCTGTCTCTCAACTGAAGAATGAATAAAGAAATTATGTTAAGGTCTTTAATCCACTTGGACTTGAGTTTTGTGCAGGGTCTATTTGCATTTTTATACATGTAGACATCCAGTTAGACCAGCACCATTTGTTGAAGATGCTATCTTTTTTCCATTGTATGGTTTTGGCCTCTTTGTCAAAAATCAAGTGTCCATAGGTGCATGGATTTATTTCTGAGTCTTTGATTCAATTCTATTAACTCTACTTAGCAGGAGATCGGGACAGGTCTTGGGACTCAAAGCTGGTCAGGAGCCCCACAGAAAGACCATCAAAGCCAGTGGACCTGGACACGGGGTGGGGGGTGGGGTGCAGAGGCAGGGGAGCTACACAAACTGATACACCAACCAAGGACAATGCATGCAGAAAACCTAGACCCCCTGTTCAGATGTAGCCAATGGACAGCACATTCTCCATGTGGGGGTGGGGGGGACGGGACGCTGCCTCTGACCCTGTGACATGCACTCTGGTGCTCACAATTTCATCACTGCCCCTTGGCAGTATGGCCTTGTGGATACACAGAGGAAGGGGATGTAGACTCTCATGATGAGGCCTGATAGGCTGTGGCCAGAAGGTAGGGGAAGAGGATGCCCCTCCCCCATCAGAGGTCTAGGGGAGAGGAATAGAGCAGAAAGGGGAGGGGGTGGAAACGGGAAGATAAGAGAGAGGGAATAACAATTGGGAAGGGAAGTTAGGAATTAATGGCAGCCAGGGTCGCATGAGACCCTGCCTCAAAAGGATAATATGTAATACAGACAGCATAAATTTTAGTTCAAAATATTTTTTAGCACAAATGGATCCTTAAGATGAGAAGTACCCAAGGTTTTTATAAATCAATGTGGACATCTCTGACCTAAAAATAATATAGATTTGGGGTAGGCATGTGTTCTGTCCTATTCTCATGTTCTTACCCTATTGATATTTGTATATTATCAAACACTTTTTCAAATGTCTGCCACTTTCTTTTAATTTGACATTGAGTTCGTCAATAAACACTTGTGGAACACTTGTCATGCAAGTGTTCTAGCTGCTAGGTGTCAGCAAGAGGTTAAGAGTTCAACAAAGAATCCTTACAGAATGTAGGTTCTAATAGGACATGGGCGTTTTTCTATGTTGTTCCCATTGTATCCCAGGTTTCTGAACAATATAAACACTGGCTGAATGTTAAGCGAGTAAATATTGAACACTAATTACACGTGCGTTCAATGTGATGAAAAGAAAACACAAGTGTTGTGGGGCACGTAAATGCAAAGCCTAGCCTACTGTAGGGGATTACACAGAGTTAATTCTCCAGCAAGAGAGCTAACCGCCGAGAGAAATGTCCATTCGAAGTGTTCCTCAGAGCTTTAAAGGACCTGCACCTGGCTCCCATTCAGGCTGCCCTACAGTGCACGGGCTTGAGTCAGATCAGAATTTTCATTACCAATTTCTGTAAATGAGAAGTTGGATTACTTACTCAATAATATCACAAATCTTTTACAAATAAGAAAAGGCCCGGCTTAACAACACCTGTTTGTGTTTCTGGCTTCTTCCCTGCCTGAACCCACATCCCACTTTCTTTTCTGACTTGCAGATGAAGGAGCCTCTGCACACCCTTGTGATGATACATACTGTGGTCCTTTCCCAGAATCTGAGCCAGAAGTGAAGGCTGTAGCTAACTTCCTTCGAAAACACAGGAAGCGCATTAGGGCGTACCTGTCCTTTCATGCCTATGCTCAGTTGTTGCTGTATCCCTATTCTTACAAATACGCAACGATCCCCAATTTTAGCTGCGTGGTAAGTATGTGGTCTTGTATGTATGTGTGCGTCAGGCCTCATGTTTTTCTTCCTAAGGCAGTGATTCTGAGTACTAGTTATAGGTAGCAGACATGTTTATTCAAGCGTTTTATATTCATTATCTCATTTAGTCTTTACGATTTTCTTGGTCCCATTTTACAGAGGAGAAAATTGAGGCTCAGGAAGATTACACAGTGAGGCTAAGAATTCTCAGAGTCATAGCCAAGACTTGGCCCCAAATCTAGCTCTTAACTGCTGCTCGGCTTCCCAAATGCAATCCTTTCGAACCGAGTTTACATTCTTACCATGGATTATACAGAAAAGGTCAGGGAGGATTTGATTACTATTACAGCTTTGGTCACATATGCAGGACTGTAATTAACTTCACTGAGTCAATAATCATGCATAAATTATAGCCTGACTCATTAATTAAAAGCAAGTTTTAATTTATAAGTGCTATTTGCTTATGGCCACTAAGTCTCTTGGCGCATAGCTGACACATTAGTGCTAAGGACAAATGGATTTGGGGGCTAGATTACATTAAGGTGAAAAGACAAGATTCTTTCTCCTTATCTCACAAACACAAGGAGCTGTTCCCTACAGGTTATAATTCACCATTAAGGGGGCCACTTCAGAGCCTATAGCATCAGAAGGCCCATAAAGTTCAAAATGAAGGAAAACTAGTAAATAGTATTACAAGTCAAAGTAGCAATTACCTTTGGGGAAAGGCGTGGGGTGGCCAGGGACAAGCACAGGGAGCTTGTTACTTGACCTGAAATGTTATAGGCCTGTGTTCAATTTGTGAACGTTCACTGAGCTATAGGCATTCGTGGTGGTCCTTTCTTCTTCAACTCCTGACTCTAGGTGTGTCGCCAGCCAAGTGGCCCATCCAGGTAAGCTCCGACACTAACAGCCCAGAGTGACCATCAGACAAGGTACAAATGCAATCCCATGAGATGGCATCCACTCCAGATATCAACTTCAAGCAGGGGTTTGCCACACTCTTATTAAAGAGTCCAAGGTTCCCATTAGTTTCCCTGCCGCCCCCCCCCCACAACCAGTTTCCATAATTGACCGGAACAACCCACAGATCTCAGAGAAATGCTTTACCTACTGCTACCAACATATAAAACATACAACCTGGGACTAGCCAAAGGGAAAGGCACAATGCAGGGGCGCAGCAGACACAGGAGGCCAACAGAGCTCCCATGCCTCCTCCCTGGAGCACCACCATGTGCTCACCAAGCCAGACCCTCAGACCCCGTTGTCTACGGATACTTATTAAAGGTTTCCCTTAACATGGAACAGTCAGCCAGATCATTGCCCATTCATAATCCAACTCCCTTTCTTAGACTGCTACAATAGGGATGAGGGATGCAATTGACATCTATGGAGGAGAGACCAAGGATGCTATTAAACATGCTGAAATGCACAGAGCTGCACCCCACCCTCACCCACAACAATTCGTCATTCAAATCACAAGTCAAAGGTGACATTGTCTTGAAATCTGGTGTGGATACTGTAGAGATGATGGCTTAGAGGTTAAGGGTGCTTATTGTACAAACATGAGGACCTGAGTTCAGACCCTCGTACACATGTAACAAGCCACGTGTAGTCTTATAACCCCAGCACTTTGGGGGACAGAAATAGAATTGCTGGGCATGGTGGTCACCATCCTATGCAAAGAACAACTGAGTCCCCACCTCAAGGAGAGACCCTGCACCAAAGAAATGTAACAGAGTAGTAAATAGTGACTCCAGCACCTACTCTGGCTTCACACACACACACATGCGCACACAGAGAGAGAGAGAGAGAGAGAGAGAGTCGCATGCACCAACACATACTTTATACATACACATAGTATAAAAATATGTGGAGCAGGGGAGTGAGAGAGAAATCTGGAATGGGTTAAACATAAACTAAATTACTAAAACGAAAATGAAAATATTTCAGAAACCAAGAAATCCCTGAATATTAATCTTAAATCATCCCATCCTATTAAAATTCTTTAAAATATTCCACCAATATGTAAAGGTTTCTGATAACTTTTTTAAGTCATTCATTAAACTACTTTAAATATGAAAATATTTCAATAAAAAAGTGTTTCTTGCTTAGCTAAGGGCCCACAAATGTCCTTCTGGACAATTGAAAAGAGGACGTGGTTGGGAAATAGAGTGACCCCTTATGTCTTAATTGTTCCACTCTGAAAACAATTCTTAGGGAAAAAAGATGAAATGTCCACTCATTGTAGATAGAACATATCTAATCCACTTATCAGCATAATATGTGCACAAAAACCCCAGAAAAATGATGAATTCAAAGAGGTTAGAGCTAGATTTCCAGGTAAAATGGCAGGTCAGAAGCTGCCTCCATTTGACCCAGTCAAAGACAAGAGTTACCAGGCAGGCATGATGATGCACGCCTGTTAATTCCAGCACTAAGAGGGGCAGAGGCAGAAGGATCTCTATGAATCCAAGCCAGCCCCGAGGCCAGGACAGCCAAGGTTACACAGAGAAACCCTGTCTCAACAAAACAAAACAAAAGACAAGAGTCAAAATAAGAAAAGGAGACTCCATTCTAAAAAGAGGAAGAGCTTTAAATTTCTCACAAGTCATGACAATAAGATGTGTAAGTGCAGAGAGAAGGATAGTAACACAGTAAAAACTAAGACACTAAGATAAATGTAGTTTCAGTGGGGGTGGGGGATACAATGGAGGATGGTAGAAGTCCCATCCAAGAGGACAGCCAGGAAGCCCAGGTGAAGGGACTGGGGGTTCTACCAGACAAAGCCCACAGCACTCAAAAGCCTCAAATCCAGTTGTTGGTTTTGATGATACAATGATGCCTCAGTGGAAAAGTGCACAGAAGAGAGGACTTGCATTTGTGACTCCATATGACTCAGAAGACAGTGACTGGGCATCATCCTAAGACTGAGCTACCCTGCGGAGGGTCTGAGAACAGGCCAGGGGTGAGAGACAACCCTGGGAGGCAGCTGTAGAGCAGACGCTCAAACAATGGAAAAAATAAAGTGCAGGTTGCAAGAGTTTCTTTTAAGGCAGGGAACAGGCAAAGACAGCCCCACCCTTAGTGGACAGGAGCAAATCACATCCGCTAAGAATAATCCGGGTCAGCCTTCCCTGTTTACCGCTCGCTGCTAGAGTCCCACATGCTGAAGTTTCAGGAGTGTGCCTTGATACTGACAGCTCTACCCCTCCACCCACACTGCTGATACTTAGGAGAGCTTGAAAATCTAAAGACAGACTCCCCACTTTACCATGGCTCCCCCACATATCTCATTGCTGTGGTTATTTCCTCTGCCTTGTCCCTCTGATGCGCTTGAGAGAAACTCTGCAAGCAAGAACATTAGGCACTCCAGTGGGTAACATGATGAGGAAATCTCAGAAGGGAGAGAAAATTGGCCCAGCACACAGCATAGAAACATAAATGCATACAGCCCTGGAAGACATCAGACGCTGGTCTAATACACACTCAACACTAACATGAATGCTCAAAAAGATAAAAATAGATAAGGTTCTCTGGCCCACAGTAAATATAACTGTCAGTCTTCACATTTATCCCACCTTTTCCCTCTTTTTTTAAACATACACTTTTAGGATTTCTTTTCCTTTGTCATGTTTAATTTTTTCTTTTTGTGTTTTATTTCCCCTCATACAAGCACCTAATCTTACTTATATTTTTTTTTCATTATAAGGTAATCATTTCATGCTGTTCTCTTCTCTTTCCTGTGTCCTGCCCTCCCCCTTTCTTCTTTTTAACTATACCTTTAAGCAATGTTTTTACTTTATCACGCTCACTTTTATTTTAAAATAAAAGCTTTCCCCTTTTAACCCTTCCCCCTTCATAAATGGATCCATTTGCACATTTGAACTTCTTCTTCCTTGAAAAGCCTTTGTTGGTTTTTTAAATTTCTTGTTCTTTTCTCTCCACAACAATATTCTCTTCATTTCCCTTTTATTTAACCTTGCTTCTTCTGTATTTAAGAAGACACAAGGAGATGGAATACTTCTTATGCTCATTGGGGGATAGAATTAAAGTTATGAAAGTGCCTGCATTAGCAAAAGCAATCTATGGAGTTAGTGCAATCCTAATCAAAATTCCAGTAACGCGGGGCTGGAGAGGTGGCTCAGCAGTTAAGAGCACCAGCTGCTCTTCCAGAGAGCCTGGGTTCAGTTCCTATCACCCGTAGGATAGCTCACAACCATCTACAACTCCAGTTCTAGG
Organism: Acomys russatus; assembly: GCF_903995435.1. Classification (NCBI taxonomy): domain Eukaryota; kingdom Metazoa; phylum Chordata; class Mammalia; order Rodentia; family Muridae; genus Acomys; species Acomys russatus. Next base: position 22,814,371 of record NC_067138.1, read on the forward strand.
AGTATCTGGTACTGGATTCTGACTTCCACATGCATCAGGCATGCATGTGATACATAGACACACATACAGAAATACTCATATGCATGAAGCAAGAAATAAATGTTTTTAAAAGTCTGATGACAGCATTCACAAAAGTGGAAAAGGCAACCCTAAAATTCATATCTAAGGACAAAACACCAAAATATCAAAAGCAGAAAAAGGAATTCCAGGGGCACCATAATACCTCATCTCAAGTTATATTTCAGAGCCACGTAGCAAAAATACCATGGTACTAGCATAAAAAATAGACATGTAGACCAATAGAGTAAAGTACATGGCACACCAAAAAAAATTTAAAATCCACATATGGTGATTTGTATGAAAATGGCCCCCATAGGCCTATGGGAAGTGGTGCTATTGGAAGGTGTGGTGGTGTTGGAGTAGTTGTGGTGGTGGTGGAGTAGGTGTGGTCTTGTGGAAGAAATGTGTCACTGGCAGGGGAAGGGTGGCTTTGAGGCTACAGAAGCTCAGGCCAGGCCCAGTGGCTCCCTCTCTCTTTCCATTACCTGTGGATCAGGATGTAGAACTCACTGCTCGCAGCTTCTCCAGCACCATGTCTGCCTGCATGCGGCCATGCTTCCTGCCATGACCATAATGGATAAACCTCTGAACCTGTAAGCCAGCCCCAATTAATATCTTTCTTTATAAGAGTTGCCGTGGTCATGGTGTCTGTTCACAGCAATAGAAACCCTAACAAAGACACCATACAAATAACATAGTTGAATTTTAAAGGTTACGAAAAACGTTCACTGGCCTGAGTACAGCCTCCTCAGAAAACTGTGCAAGGAAATTGGAATAACCATGTGTACAAGGATGAAATTACTAAACCTAAATCTTTCACCCTGCTCAAAAATAAAAGTGCAGCAAAGGCTGAAATGTAAAGTTTTGAAACTACTAGAGGAAAACATAGGCATAACACTTCAAGATACAGACAAGGATTATCTGAAAAGAACTCCAATAGCATAAAAAGTAATCCCCCAAACTGGTAGAAACTTTCAGCAGTGAAGGAGCCTAAAAGATGAGGGGAAGTCTTTGCCAATTTTATATCAGTTTGAAACTAATGACTAGGGTACTCAAAGACCTACAAAACCCAAACACTTTTAAAGCAAACATCCCCATAAATAAGGGGCTAAAAAAAAAATACTAGTGGCCAATAAATATATGAAAAAAAAATCAGGAAAATGCAAATTAAAATTGCCTGGAGAGTCCATCTCACTCCAGTCAGGATAGCTATCATCAAGAAAGCCAATAATAAATGCTGGCAATGATATGGCTAGGATGAACCCTGGTACTCTGTTGGCGGAGCCATGAACTGACAGAAGCTACTGTGGAAGCCAATGTGGAGGTTCCCTCCAAACTAAAAATAGAACGACCATAATAGCCAGCCACACCACTCTTGGCCACATACCCAAAAGACTAAGTCAACATACATGTTCATTGCTGCTCTTTTCACAATAGCCAGGAAAATGAAACCAGCTTAGATGCCCACCAACAGATGAATGAAGAAAATGTGATCCATATACATAATGGAAATTTATTTAGCTACAAAAAAATAAAATGACATTTGCATGAAAAATAGATAAAGCTAAAAATCATTAAGGTACAAAATAAGCCAACTGGGAAAGACCTTCTGTTTTCTCTTATATGAAGAACTTTGATATAAAAGTCTCTCAGGGGGGCATGGGGTGAGGGTGGGTATGGGTGTGTATACTTCTGAAACTTGAAGAGGACCATGCAAAGGAAGGAAGAGAGCATAAGGAAGGGGTGAAGGGGGAAGTGAGGGCAGTGCAACACACATGGCATGAAAATAGAAAAGAGCTCTAGAGGGAGGAAGGAGACAGAGAAGGCCGGGGTACGCGATGAATTATAACAAAGTATTGTGACACATGTTTGGAAAATCCACAATGGACTCCACTAGTTTGTATGCTAACTTAATTTAAGAACAGTTAAAACTTTGTGCATACCTTGCCCAAATTAGCAAAGTGGTGCTTTGTTTCTTAATACATTTCCATAGCCATCAAAAATAATGAAAACACAAGCCTCCTAACCAGCAAAATGCAGTGATCTTCTAAATGCAGAAACATCTGCGCTTGTCACAGAACTTGCACTGTGCTTGCTAAGACTATTGGCATCAATGTTGAAATTTTTCCATATACTCCTCATGACAATTTCTTTTTCCTGTTGGCTCCTGTAAGAGATCAGTATGAAATGGTCTGCCAGTGCCTGGAGCCCTGCCCTGGAGTAGCCACAAAGGATGGCACTTGCCACAAACAACGCCACATGCATTCATGGGCTTAACAAGGACAGCAAAGCAAGGCTCAGTCCTCCACACCCCAGCATACTTCAAATGAAGTCTTAAATTATTCACGGGCAAATTGAAATGGGAGAGTTGTGTGCTGGTTTCAGCACACTTCTTTTCCTCTCATTTGTCATCCAATACCTGTCAGCCCTTGCTAAAACTGGTCCTTTGATACCATCTGGGAAGGTTTTAAAGAACAGTATTGTTCTGTTAGAATATCCACAGTTTAGGCTTTTGGCCATGTTGAGGGGTGTGGTGGCATTGGTGGTGTTTGGTCTCTCATGACTTTTCGAATCGACAGAAAGAATTCCATCTTGGACTCTCTGCATCTCAGCAGCCGCTTGACTTAGCTTTGTGAGAGGCTCTGTGACCTCAGAAATCAGGACGCATCATTAAATTGACGTTCTTGTTCCCAGTAGGACTAAACACATGGCCTAAAGGTAGTCAGTCTTCTTTGGTGGTTTCTTAATTGATCCATATGCATTTGAAATATCTGTATATACCTACTGAGAGATATACTTGTGAATCAATATGTTTGTCTGAATACTCTTACAGACTTATGCTTCTTCAACATGCCTGTGAGAAATATTGATTAAGTATCTGTTATATACAAAGACATGTTGCTAAGGATAGGATATGAGTTAGAGATAAGATCGTCATTGTCACAGCCCTGTCAACAATCTTATAATGTACAGGAACAAGTGCTCTTAAACTAAAGGAAAGAGTTCAGAACACATAAGCAACTTCAGGAAATAAGAGTGTTTGTCCTAGCTTACCCATTATTTGCTATGTAACCCTCTTTAACCTCATTGAACTTTCCTTTTCTTATCATTGGTTTATGTGAGGATCAACCAGATTGAAAAAAAGAAGAAAAAACATGTTTTAAAATGTGCTTTGATCCTCAGCACTGTAAAAAAAAAAAAAAAAAAAAAAGTGTGTTGCAAAATATGCTATGTAACACCATGAATTATTATTATTAAATATAGCTGCCAACTAATGAACCATCTCTGCTCTCCCTGTTCACCACCAGTAAGGCTCAGGGAATTATGCCGTGTCTCTACAAGTTCCAATGCAGCAATATAAGTGACACAATTGATCCATTTTGCCCTCACAGGAATTTGCAGCTTACAAAGCTGTGAAGGCGCTCCGGTCCGTACATGGGATACGGTACAGGCATGGCCCTGCCTCCCAGACGTTGTGTAAGTTTTCTGTGCATGTCGTATTAGAATCATCTCTCTTGAGCCAATATCCTGTGCCACGACTTCCCTCTAAGAAGGAAAGTGTGTTCTCCCTAAAGCAGAATTTATGACTATCAGATTAGCCAAAGCAGACGGAGAGTTGGTAGCGGATTAGTTTCCACAGCTTGACAGAAATCGCTGTGCCGAATTAAACCAATTCTGAGCAGAGAACATGCTAAGCGTGCAGTAATGACTGCGAGTGGAGTTGAGATCCCGTGGCAGCGGAAAGTACCGAAATGGGCTCCTTAAGCAATTTGTAAGTGCTGTAAGTGTGGAAATGGCCTCAGGAAGATAATGAAGTAAATGTTTCGGCTTCCCTTTTGTCCCTTTCCCTCCACCATTCCTGTTATGAAATGCCATTTCGTATATAGCATCTCCATCCTGAAGTTCTCTTGAAGACTGATTTCAAAGTATTTCTTTTATATAAAATAAAAAGGCACCAGTATATGGCAAGAACTTGGATGCTGTAAAGCATGGGTTCTATTTCTCGGCTGCCAGATGTGTTATCCTGGCCAGGGTATTGATTAATCCTGGGTTTTAGTTTCTTCAAATGCAACATGAGTAATTAGATTACATCATTTCTCATGACCTTCCAGATTCTACAATTTATCACTACTGGGAAAATCTAGTGAACAGTCATGCATATGTGAACGTCTGTATGTACACGTGAGCACACATACATACTGGCATCAGATTATGTTCCTCCATTAGGTCAGATTTCTCTGTGGTTTCTTTACATAATCTCACTATCTTGCCCCTCATTTTATTCAACAAAAGTGAATTGTTCATTAACATTACAAGGCAAAGCTGGGCACAGTGGCACATGCCTGTAATCCCAGCACTCAGGAGGCAAAAGCAGTTCGAGGCCAGCCTGGTCTATAAAGTGAGTTCGGGACAGCCAAGGCTACACAGAGAGAAACTCTGTCTCAGAAAAAAACAAAACAAAACAATTACAAGTCAAATATGCTAAAAGTGAGAGGGGCACATGTGTCAATAGGTTTATTCCATAGTTCATGGTTCATTGCTCCATGCTGCCCTTTTAAAATCTCCTCCTTCCCCTGTCTTCCCATCTATCTCCCTTTTTTCTCCATCCCTCTACCCCGTCCACTTTTCTCTCTGACTCATCCTTCCTCTGTCCCTCCTCCTCTCCCTCCTGTCCTTTCTGCTATAGTTTTGACATATAGCCAAAATTTACCATCCTCCTGCCCCCAGCCACAGATATATTGCCTGGCTTTAGAACAATTTTTTAATAGTTACCTTGATGTCTTATGTTACAGTTAAATTGCATTTCTCAAGGTTAGAGGCTTCAAAAGGAGTCCATATGGCCATTCTTGTTTGTGTTTTTGCAATAGGATATAAGCATCTAAAGTTATGATATTTGAGGTGTTTCTTGGTGTAGATAGTTGGTTTTGCCTTTGTTGAGACAGTGTTCTGTTCTTTGGTTGCTCTTGCCTCCTCAGGATCCTGGGCAAGTGTGATGACAAAAGTGGTGTCCTTTGTAGAGAGTTCTTCTGAAGGTTGGCAGGTGACACACAGGAACGGAAATGGGCTAGGAGGAGAAGCTGATGGGAACAGTTTGAAAGACCTTGGTGACTGGTGTCCTCACCAAGAGCTAGAGTGCCCACAGAGTAGAGAAAGAGTGAGCGGAAGGGCTCCTGTAGACAAGACTAAGAGTAAGTCTATAGAGAGTGAAATGGGGGACCGGGAGGATGGAGCACCTGCCTCTGCTCCAGCCTAGCGTAGTCACTGGGGGTTGCTGGTAGAAAGTGCTCCTTTGTGTAGGCAACTGACACCAAGGAAAAAGAAGGGATAGAAGGTAAGGCTGAGAGGGCAGAGCTGGAAGGGAAGATAAAGAGGCTCTGGGTCCCCACCAAGAGATGGCCTTCCTAAGGAATGGAGCTGAAAAAAGTCTTTCTTCACACTGTGCTGGTTAGTTTCTTGTCAACTTGGCACTAGGAAACCACAATTAAGAAAAAGCCTATAGGCAAGTCTATGTGTTGTTTGTTGTTGTTGTTGTTGTTGTTGTTGGGCAGATGGTTCTGGGATGTTTGAAAAAGCAAGCTATGCAAGCCAGTAAGCAACACCCCTCCACGATCTCTGCTTCAGTTCCTGCCTCCAGGTTCCTCCCGTGGCTTCCCTCATTGATGGACTCTGACTGTGACGTGTAAGCCAAATAAACCTTTTTCCACCACTGAAAAAAAAAATAGTTAACTTGAAAGGAAAAGTAGTATTTACAAGAACTAACATCCCAACTGATACCAATGCAATACCTAGAGAGACAATTTTAAGCCATTTTCTAAGTCTTACCATCCTTTTAATCTTGGTAAACAGACATAGCCACACTATTATATCTACAGAGAACAATCTGTTACCATAGAAATGAGCCTGTCATATCACCATGACGTAATGCTTGGCACAAGCTATCTCTGACTTTGGCTTCTATTTGTACTCTATCCAGAGAGACACTGAAGCCACAGCACACTTTCTGGCCCTGGCCAAAGCCAAAGGAATCTGAGAGGTACCAGTGTTGCTTCATTGTCTTCTTCATAGAATGAGCACACCCAACCTTATCCTAGGAAATTGTATTAAAAGGTATATTGTTACCAGGCATGATGGTATACACTTGTAATCCTACCACTCTGGAGGTAGAGGAACGAGGAGTGATGAATCTATCTTGGTCTTTATAGTGAGTTCTGGGCCATTCTAGTCTATATAGCAATTTTCAGGCCAGGTTGGGGCTACATAGTGAGACTATGTTGGGTGTGTGTGTGTGTGTGTGTGTGTGTGTGTGTGTGTGTGTGTATGTTGGAAAAAAAGTCCTGGTGGTGGTGGCATACACTTTTAGCCTCAGCACTTGGGACATAGATGCAGGCAAATCTCTGAGTTCAAAGTCAGTCTGTTCTACAGAGCAAGTTCTAGGATGGCCTGGACGACACATAGAAACCCTCAAAAATCAAATCTCAAAAACCAAAATAGCAGAGGTGGGGGGGGGCAGCACTCAGTGCTCGGGGATAAAGTATCTTCTGTACCAAGCATGAGGACCAGAGTTTAAACCCCAGAACTCACATTAAAAGCAGACTCAGCAGTATGCATCTACAATGTCAATGTGCCTGCTACAGGGTTGGAGGTAGAGACAGGAGAACCCCCAGAAGTTCATGGGCCAGCTAGCCTGGCATAGGCAGCAATGGACAGCTATAAACCCTGCCTCAAATGAGGTGAAGGCAATGATGAGGTTACACTCTGGTCTCCACATGTATGCTGTGGTACACACATGCACACAGGAACATGCAAACATGTGACACATCATACATATGCATTTTTTAAATGCACTTGAGTAAATAAACATGTTCTGGAAATTTGATAACAGTAGTACTAGTGTATGTATGACAAACTGGATCATACACATTTCAGAGGAGAAAGCACATCAAGATTTTTCTGTGAAGTATTGCTTCACTTAATAAGTTACTCCCTTTGGGGCTTTTTATTCTAAACTGTATATCCTAGGCACTTTGGGGTGCAAATGAGTAAAATAATAATAGCTAACACATCCTAAGTGCTTTCAAGTGATTTATTGTTTCATTTCATTTTCACAGCAACTCTATACAGCAGGTGGAGCTGGATGCCTGGCACGCAGGCAGGGGGCCTTTGGTCAGTGCCATGCTTTCAGTTCTTGCCTGAAAAGCTGCAGCCTGTGAGGCCACAGGAGCCAGAGGAGAGCATAGCCAGAACGGACTGTTAGCGATGTAAAGTGCTCTGGAGAAGCTAAAAGCAGTATCCGAGGTGGGGGGCGGGGCGGAATAAAGAGAAAAAGAAATTAGATACGTTGTCCCTGGTGACCTTCAAGAACAAAGTTTACCACACAGGTGGCCAGGACAAGAAGCAGACTAAAAGTGTTAGAGGCTGAAGCTCTCTCTCAATTCCCTTGACTTCTCAAACAAAATAGGGAGGGTAACGAGGGCTTTATGGCAATATTATGAAGAAGGGGGCTCCTTGAACATTTTAGCTAATGCTAAAGTAAGGAGTGAAAATCCATGAGTGACACTAGGGCCTGGAAGAGATCCATAATACAGAGAAGGCAGTGGTATCAAGACATGACACATGAAAAAGGGAGAGAGAGAGAGAGAGAGAGAGAGAGAGAGAGAGAGAGAGAGAGAGAGAGAGAGAAAGCAGCTAAAAAGAGAAACTTGGGGTTCTGGTGTCAGCAGAGGAGGTGGTGCATAACCATTTTGTAGACAGAGATCAAATAAGGGGTGGGATAAGCTGAGAATGAGAAAGTTCAGCAAATGTCAAGCTGTGACACGGCATCGAGCATCGCTGTGATTAGACAACGCATGTGCACAGGCCACTCCTCTGCAAAGAAGAGTGAGAGAACAAAGGAAGTGAGGAGATAAGGGGCCCTCAGGAGACAGATGTCCAATTTCCCAGACCTTGAAAGGGAAGAACTGAGCTATGAGAGCAACAGAGGGTTCTCAGTGTAGATTGCTTATTGGTGAATGAAGAAAGCAAAGCAAGGGTGCAGATGGATGTTATGGGAACTGAGTTGAGAAACTTTGAGGCCATCACACCAGCACAGCATTAGTGCCCAGACCAGGTCCTCGAAGATGATAACAACTATGATTTGTAAGACTTAGGTGCCAGATGCCAAAGAACTACTGTTAATGTATTCTTTTATTTTTTAAAAAGATTTTTTATTTATCTTATGTATTCAAGTGTTCTATCTGCATGTACACCTGCATGCCAGAAGAGGGTATCAGATCCCAGTATAGATGCTTGCAAGCCACCATGTGGTTTCTGGGAATTGAACTCAGGACCTCAGGCAGAGCAGACAGTGCTCTTAACCACTGAGTCATCTCTCTAGCATCTAAGTTTTGTTTATTATTACTGAATACAATAGCATGCATGTGGAGGTCAGAGGAAAACTATGTGGAGTCAGTTCTCTCCTTCCATCTTTACATGGGTTCTGTCCAAGTCCTTCACTGAAAGCTTACCTGCCTATCCATCTATCTTAAATCATTCTTACTAAAGTGCTGTGTTATTGGAAGAATTAGTGAATGTGCATTTTATATCCCTGTGTGTGTGTGTGTGTGTGTGTGTGTGTGTGTGTGTGTGTGTGTGTGAAAACTAATGAAGACTATTTAGTGAAGTGAATCTTTTTTCTTTTAACTTTTAGACTTAAGCTCTGGTAACTCAATGGATTGGGCTTATAAAAATGGAATTCCCTACGCATTTGCCTTTGAACTTCGAGACACTGGGCATTTTGGATTTTTACTGCCAGAGATGCTCATTAAACCCACCTGCACGGAGACCATGCTGGCAGTGAAGAATATCACAATGCACCTGCTGAAGAAGTGTCCTTGACAGAAACATGGGTCTAGTCTACAAGCCCAAAGAAGGCAGATTCTGACCAAAGGGCTGCTTAGCAAAAGTAACTGTTTAGACTAGAAGCGTCCATGGACATTAAAGGATCTTTTCATGCAATTAGACACTTTGTAACAATAGAAAATTAGGGCACAGCCTACTTTGGTATGAGAAGAAAATCCACATTATATCCCTTTAGAGGCTTATCGCTTTGTAATTACAGCGGGGGAGGTGGGAAGGGGGTGTTTTCAAATTCCTTTGTCTCAAGAAGTATACAAATTAATTGA